>NW_013665906.1:24483-43933 GCF_000517525.1 Limulus polyphemus
ATGCTCTAGCATTTACTAGATATAGGGGTAGTCTGGTATATAAAAGAGGTTGACAACGTGACAGAATAGTGTGTGTGTGTAGAGAGTGAGTAATTGATCTGCAGTCAGAGAGTATTATTGAGCACGTTCGTTGTTATAGTGTTTGTTTTAGCACGATTGTTGAAATTAAGTGTATCGTAAAGTTATATTCGGAAAGAATAAACCAGTTTTATTAAGTAAGAACTTGTGTCGCTAAAGTTTCGCCGGAACGAAGTTACGGAAAGTTAATTAACAAACGGAGACGTAACAGTATGTTTGAGCCTCTGCTAAACTGATATACCTAATGGCGGCAATGCCTCCACTGTCAGCGGGTTTGATAAAACGACTCTTTCGTTCGTAAAATTATTGACACCTAACATTATAATCTGGATAAGCATTTGAATGAGGCAGTCATAGAAATTTCAATAACACTAACCTATATACAAGATGGAGATGAATTACTTAGTATATATATGGAAGTTCAACCTTTGGTGGTGCTCACTGACTAGGCTTTTGGATTATGATTTTAGGAGCTTGATAGTAGCAGGCCCATGTGACTTTTTTCATTAAATTTGTAAAGGAAATTAACTTTACGCGTGAATATTCCACATTTCTGAATAAAATTACATGTTTTTTATTATTTTACTAACTGAAATTTTTATATGACTAGTTGACCCATCATGACTACAAGCATCTGTATAGAGCTATGAGTGTTTTTTTATACTTTTCCTACGTTATACGGGCAGCAAAGAAAAATAGCAATATTCAGGTAAATTGTATATACATAACTATTTCATGTTAGACGTTTTTTGTTTTTAATTTTCATGTGGTCACTTTCAACCACTATCCAAACTTCTTAAGCTAAACAAAAGAAAAGAAAGATTAAGAATTTTCTGATAATCTGATTGACAGACTTCTCTCTCCTTACAAAATGAACAGGATTTTATTGATCGTGATTTGATGCAGTTCAGACGTCATCTGTGTGGAGAATATAAAACAGATAATTATAATTAATTACAATTGTCATAAGACATTAGTATTAGGCCTAATGTATTTTTAACACTGCATTCTATATCTAGTCCCTTAGGGATTTTCAAATATTAGAAGAGTGATAGTGACAGTATTCCAACCGTTCATGATGTTAGAAAAACACGTAGGTTCAAGAAGTCTTGACAGAAATGAATAAAAACCGTATAACCCGAGCGTTTTCGAAAGGTGGACCTTTCTTCTTCAGGAGCAAACTGGTAATGGTGGTATAACCAAATGAGTGATATATATATATAAGGAGTTTAGTGACGTCATGAAGGTCATCCGGTTTTTCAGGAAATGTTTAGTCTATTTCTCTATGTACTGTTGTAAGCAGCTTATTTCTGGTACAATGTAGCCGATGGCGAGAATGTATGTGAAAAGGTGTTAGGAATATTTTACTTTACAAATGGCAAATATACTTAAGTGTTTAAGTTAAATAAAGGTGACACCTGGAGACTGATTGAAAAAGATGTGTTATGCTAATCAATTTATAAAAACAGATATGGAAAATTATCTTAAAT
Source organism: Limulus polyphemus (assembly GCF_000517525.1). NCBI lineage: Eukaryota > Metazoa > Arthropoda > Merostomata > Xiphosura > Limulidae > Limulus > Limulus polyphemus. The sequence goes on from NW_013665906.1 coordinate 26,052, forward strand.
AAATAGCAAAGAATAATAATATTTTACTGACAGAGATGAAACCAACGAAGAGAGATCACTGATTCCAGGATCTATATTAATTCCGAAAGGTTGAAGAGTATTTAGATTAGCAATCCAATAAGCTTCTTTTATTTTCTCTATCTGCTTTAATTTTGAATCCTGTTTCGATGCCGATGAGAGTAACATCGTTAATGGAATGACCAGGTTGGTTAAAAAAAATGTTAAGCAACAGGTATATCTTTTCAGGTGTTAATAGAAGATTTATGATTGTTGAAACTTCTCTAACAGTTGTTTGGGTGTGTCCTACATATTGGTAATTGCATTTTTTGCAATGTATAAGGTAAAGGGTGTTTTTTGTTTCACAAGTGATTTCTTTAGATATTTTAAAGTTTCTTTGACTGTGCTTGTTACAAAATGAGTCAGTGTTTTTTTATGAACTTGCAGGTTTGACAACGGGCTTTATTACATGGGCGACAACCATTTTTAGGTGGGATGTAATTCACTTTTGTGTGAACAAGGATATCTTTTAGAGTTCTACTTTTTCGGAAGGAGACAACGGGAAGTTCAGGAAATATCCAACCACACTATGTTCACCATATCTATTGCCGACGACGTGTTTTGCTCAATCCAGAGCTCATCAGGCCGGCTGGCATACAAGAAACACAGTAGTGATGGGAACACTATTTATAATCATGCTTCACCAGCTTGCAAAAGGTGTTCACTCTATAACAGTTGTTCTTCTAACAAATGGGTTATGATAAATAGTGTTCTGACAACCACTGTGTTCGTTGTGTCCCAACCAGTCTGATGAGCTTTGGATTAAACGAAAAGGCATTCACACTATAACAGTTGTTTTAAGAAATAACTTATATGAAAACAACAGAATGAAAAGTATAATTAAAAACAGACAATTTTCCATAATTATTAAAACGTTATAATGAATGTAACGATTCTAAGAATTTCATCGATAGAGAGTTTATTCTTAATTGTGCTGGCCTGAAATATTCTAATGAATATGATCCACAGTTTTAACAGTGTGGACATTATAACTGTGTGATGAAATCCTTCCATTTGATAAAAGTAACCACATAAACAACGGGTGTTGTTCAGTGATTGCGGTCCAATGTCATCAGTTCTGAATTATGTAAATTATTGCTGGCTATACATAACTCCTAGAGGCTCTTGTGTTGTTGCATAAGTTGTTGTTAATGGCGAAAATACCAAAAGAAAACTTTCTCTGGGAGCCTTAATAATGTCTAATATATTCAAGAACAAATTTAAAATGGCAGTGAAAAAAGCTCAAATTTGTTTTAACGATCAATTGTGTGGGCCAGTAGACAAAACTGCAATTTTTAATATGTCGTTAGGCACTAAAGATACAGCCTTGAATCAAATAGAGGTATTTCCCCTGATAAAATCAATAAATATGTTATAAGGATTGAACAGAACAAATTTTTGTTATTTTTAGTTTTATCTGGCCTGATGCCCTCCAGTGGCTCAGCGATAAGTCTAAAGGCTTATAATGCTAAAACCCGAGATTCAATATCCGTGGTAGGCACAACACAGATAGACCATTGTGTGGCTTTATGCTTAATATCAAACAAACAAACAAAACCTGGTCCAATATTTTTTTCTAATAAATAAATATTATTGTAATTCCAGAATGCTAATCATGCCCTAAGATGAATTTTTGTAAATAACATATGTTATCTCTTTCAATCATAATCCACTTTTTTATGTCATTCTTGAAACAAATTAATGAACAGGTAGAAACTTTTGGTGTTGTATTGTGGATGCATGATGCTAAACAAAGAATATTGTTTTTCAGAAATATTTCACACTTGTTTGTCTCTTTTAAAATTAATGGTGTGCAAAGTGCAGCTTGATATTTTAGCATTTTTTTATTCAGTTCAGTTTCGTATATTAACATAATAATAATGAAAGCCATTTGATTATTCTAATACATCGCTGTTTATAAAGTTTTACAACTTTATCTTTTTATTCCATGGTGTAAGTTTATAATTTAAGCCGCTACATTCATTCTGGTAAACCAAACACTAGGAGGTGAGCAGACAGAGACTGTTAGTGAAGTCCTACACAAACCAACCATTGTATGTGAGCAGACAGAGATTGATCAGTAACAGAATGTGTGTAGGACTTAACCAAACACTAGGAGGTGAGCAGACAGAGACTGTTAGTGTAACAGAATGCTCTGTCTGCTCACCTCCTAGTGTTTGGTTAAGTCCTACACACATTCCGTTACTGATCAGTCTCTGTCTGCTCACATACAATGGTTGGTTAAGTCCTACACTCATTCTGGTACACGAACACTGTTGTGCACAAACTGCGGGACGCGGAGTGTTGGTAGGTGGGGAGCATAACTATGACTATAGGAACATATAAGTTATATCGGAAAGTACAAATTTAAAAATAAAGTTTAAAAAACGACCGTATAAATATTACTTGTTTATTTGAAGTTAAGCATAAAGCTACACAATAGATTATTTGTGCTCTACCTACCACGGGTATCGAAATCCGGTTTTTAGCATTGTAATAAGCTCGCAAAGATATCACTGGTGGGAGAGGGGCACAAATATTACTACTATTAAATAATATAGCAACAATGATTAACATAGGAAAATGACATGTTCAGCATATACACTAATATTAATAGATTAGCCTAAGCGAACGGGCTACAAAAGGAACACGTACAGGTTAATTTCACACTGAAAAGTGAATACAAAGAGAGGCTATACACCCGAGACGTTATCTATTTCACTCTCTCTTCTTTATAACTTTCAGCGTGGAATATACACAAACACTTTTATTTTCAAACAAAAACGGAGAAAAGTATTCTCATTTCAGGCTTAGGAAATCTAATACATACTTTTTTCTTCTGGGTAGTGGCTGTTGGCTGCCCCAAAACACTGCACCTCTCTGTTTATTGGCAATAATTTGAAACTTACGAAAGTTACGAAAGAAGGTAGTTGCCCTTCAAACCTCTGATTGGTTTGTTTTATTTTATAATTGAAACCAAACCGAGTTGATCAGTCGTCTCTGAATGTCTTCAATATTTCTCTCCCAACTTACCTAATTACACTTCTAATATATTTTTGGTTTTATCTTTGTGTACATATATTTTTCCTCTAACTAAAGATATTTTTTTTGTCTGCTGTTAAACACAAAACTACACAATGGTCTATCTGTGCAATACCCACCCCAGGTATAGAAACCCGGTTTTTAGCGTTATAAATCTTCAGTCTTACCGTTAAGCCACTGAGGGGCGATTAATTCAGTATAAAATAGCTCTTTACGCTGTTTACACATCACAAGTAGCAATACCCCCTCTGTTAATTAGGGCGCCCCGCCCCCTGTGACTAGCGGTAAGTCTTACAGCTTACAACACTAATAACCGGGTTTCGGTACCTGAGGTGGGCACAGCACAGATAGTCCATTGTGTAACTTTGTCCTTAACAAAGCCAACCAAACAAAGTAGTCAAGGCACAGAGATGCATTAGATATGACAAACCGAAAGACCTAATCATCATATTATAATGTTTATAAACCAATACTATAGGGATGTAGTCCGCAGTAATGGCAACGTTCCATGCAAAAGGCAATGCCTGGATGGTCGAGATATCATGTGAATTCTTTACACATTTTGTCAAGTTTTGGACCTTAGTGTACATTTACTAGTTTGTTAAAAACGTGGATAAATGGGTGTTACATATCGTCCAAAAAACAAACAAAAACGATTTCATGTTTGTTCGATTGACAGCTTAGAAGTAAACAAACAGAAGAAATCCTTAAATGATGGTGATATTGAAGAACAACAAATTGATATTTTTGTAGCTGTGCCACGGATTTCCTCTGTTTTCTTTTCTACTTCTTCTGTCGTTGCACTGATCACCAAACCAAAAACTAAAGTGCGTAAGTGTCAGGAGGATTGTTTAAAATTTGGTTTCACTTACACAGTTGTTAATAACGAGGAACAACCGCAGTACGTTTTTTTTCACAGCTTTTTGCATGAAGCCAAGTAAATTTCCAAGACATCTGAAAACCAAACACCCTGAGCATGTGGGTTCTTCAAGCGACGAGTGAAACAGTTGAAAGGGCAAAGCAACTCGCTAGAAAACCAGGTTACTTGATCGTTGAAAGCTTCGTCAGAGTCTTTCTACTACCATAGAGAGAGGTCTATCCCTTTATCACGTGAGATTAAAGCCAGACATATAGATATAATCTGTGCTGACATCATGATGCAATTGATAATACGTATCCAGATAATGTATCTGATGATGACAAAACCTTGTCGAAACGTTGTACATTTGCTGTTATGTTAAACTTATATTCAAGTTTTTCTTCATTACCTAATCAAACCGTCTCCAGTCATTATGTCTGTACTCAGTCAATTGTCATGAATCGTCTTATAACACGACTTTTTTATCAATAAAATTTTATTACTAAAATCTGTGAAATTTTAGCAAGATTTTAATATGATGACTAGAAATGAATATTAAGAGTGAAAAGATAAAACGAAATAATAACTTTATCAGAATTGTTTAATTTGCTATCCATTTTGTAGAGAAGTGTAAAAATATCAAGCCTTTTTGAATGCTTTGTGAAGTATTTTATTCTTACACTAACACTTAAAGTTTTTTTCTGTAACGAAATATGATAATTTTAATAGTGATCCAGGTGATTTTGGAGAAGTTAGAACCTTCATAGATTATTAACAGGTCAAAATACACGTAAATATCTATTATTTGTAATACATTGTTGTATTTATTTCGTGTAGACTTGCTTCTACAGAGATATGGCGATTATTTTATGTTTCTCTATACTAGATTGCTTATCGTACTCTGGCCTACTCTAGGCTAGAGACGTGATGTGTCTGAACACGCTCCGTATTTTCAACTGTAGGTACATTATAAAAGCAACAGTCAATCTGGTTATTTGGGTTCAAAGAATCGGACAAAAATCCTTGCGGTGGCGAGTGCTACTGGTTGACTGCCTTCTACTAGATCAACAGTTCAAAATTCGAAGGCCATATCTGAACCATAGATGTCTGATGTCTGTCTTGGGCGTTTAGCCCATGTGCGCATAAGGTGTCCTTTAGGTTGAAATTACCAAAATACACATCATATACCATACATTATACCTCAAACTTACCGTACAGTGCGAATTACGAAAATAAAAACATACAAGTGAGTACATTTTTATAATAAAGTTTTCAGATAGAACTTACAAATGTTAGAAAAAGCTAGAAAATGCTCGTACATGTGTTTGTAAACACATCTTTGTTATCTCATGGCATAATGTTCTTAAATTTTATCAAGTATACAGTAGAGTGTTTGCTGAGCCGATGGTAAGGCTTAATATCAACTTCGAATTCGTTGACGAGGAACCCACTTTGATAATAAAAATACTTGGCGACGGCTTGAATGGGTAATGAAGAAAAACGTTAGTATAAGTTTAACATAACAGCAAATGTACAACGTTTCGACAAGGCTTTGTCATCATCAGGTACGTTATAGTAGGGTGCGGATTGACAACATGATGGTGAAAACTTATTAATCACATTATAGTACTCATGCTACAGAAGAGCGCGGGCTTGTCCTATGGCGTAATACGTATTTATTACTCACGTTATAGTAGGGCGCGGATTGACCATATGGTGGTGAAAAACTTATTAATCACATTATAGTACTCATGCTACAGAAGAGCGCGGGCTTGTCCTATGGCGTAATACGTATTTATTACTCACGTTATAATAGGGCGCGGATTAGTCATTGGTGTAAGATTTGGTACTCTCGATACTGTGGAGCGCGAATTAGTACTAAGTTAGAACTCTTAATTTCGGAGCTGGCGAGCTGGGTTCGAATATGGGTAATGTCAAAAAATACTTTCTGCACTTTTAGTTGTGGATGCGTGTAAAAGTGACGGTCAATTCTTCAGCGTGGTTGGTGGATGATAAGCTGCTGCTGATTGGCCAGTAGTTTAAAACTAGAAATGGCAGCAGATAGCATTGGTAGCTTTGCCATAAATACAAGTTACAAATCACTCTATATTAGTCATTAATGATTGCTTTAAAATTACAGTATCTGATGTTAAACCAGAAAGCTGAACCATTTTATAACTTTATAAGGTTAAGAAAATGAGTTACATTTCGATTAATAAATATATTAAGATGGTGAAAGGACAACATTTTTCGGAACATGTTAAGATATGTAATTATAGGAGAGTAAATAAAATGAAAGTAAATGCCAAAAACTGAAACCGTTATTTTAGTAATATGAAAATATAAACACAAATTTACAACAAAGGTTGTGTGCAATATGATGTGCTTTAAAAATATGAAGTATTCCTTATTTCATTATTATAATCTGAGAACGCAATGATATTTTAAGTATTCCATCCTAGTGTAATGCAACTGGGTTTTATATAAACGTAACAAATTTATGTTAAATGATACGATATGATATCAGATAAAGCTATAGGAATGCCTCAAATTAAGAGGTACAAAAGAATTTGCATGCAGAGTGTGAAATATATCAAGTTCTACCAACAATGAACGAAACTCAAGACAAAATGGGTTTCGTAGAAACAAACAGAGTGTGAAATATATCAAGTTCTACCAACAATGAATGAAACTCAAGACAAATGGGTTTCTTAGAAACAAAACAAATACCTTTATTTAACAAAGCACATATGATGTCAAAGACAGAAACATTTATCTTCATTCTAAGTCAGCTAATCTCTGATATATTTACAGGATAGTAGCAAAGCACGAAGCAAATTTCCCAAACACCAGACAAATTCTGACAAAGACTTAGTTTTTTCTAGAACTATATTAGGACACTAAGCTTCAACAGGACTTCCCAGAATTATATATCTTTAGTAGAAAAGACAAAACAGTTTCTGGCTTTTCTGCCTTAATATATAACCAACACACTAACCAACTCGCTGAGGCCAGCTTATGAATAATGCAGCAAGCTGTCATTCCTACGCGGGAACGACTCTTCAGTACAATACTACAAGAGTTCAAGATTGGGCACAGTTTATTCTTTTAGATCTTTTAGCCGAGTTCAGAAACTTATAGCAAAATTTTGAAAAGTATGTCAGTAAAGGCATAGTCATCTATTATGTTACAGAATGGTTTAGATTATGATATCTATAAGGTGATTAGAAAGAAAAATGCATATTTAAAATGATAATGTCTTCAAAAATACTCATTTTAAAGAAATAGAATTTCACCAGAAATATATTGAAAATCCAAGGTTTTATCCAAGAAACATTGAACGTGGTACAGGCTATCTCAAAATTATATTATCCTCCATACCTAACTCAATTTTCTTATAAACTATCATTCCTTTTATTTCTGCCAACAATACGAAATTTTATAAACATTTATGTTAGTTTGTAGGATTTTGACTGTTTTTGAAGTGGGTTATCGAAATAATAGGAGTTATACTTTAGTGCACAGGTGATATTAAAGAAGCAAAAAGGTCGCTTACTTCCTTGTAAGTGTCCTAGAATCTTAAAAAAAATTCATCGGATAGATACAACTGGATTGGTAAAAGATGCTCTTCATTCAGAAGATGGAAGACCAACGTGAGAAACATCTTTCGAGGGCAGCAAGTGAAAGAGATACTTCTCAAGATTTTGATCTGTCAGAAAATACTGTGTGGTAAATAATAAAAAACACTAAAGCTCGAAGCTTATCACTTTAGACACTTGTATAGTGACTCACCTTTGCGACATTATTTAACACCTTGTGTTTCAGCCAAGTCGACGAAACATAGCTAGAAAACATATGTATGTCACCTGAGAACATACTGACAACTATATCCATGAAAAAACGCACACACACTTCACCAGATGTCTACATTCAAAATTTTTATGTTACTGTATGGGCGACTTTTATCAGAACTTTGTAGCTCTTAGTGAAACTGGTTGCGCCCAAACTGTTTCTGAAAGTGAAGAAGTTTCGAGAAAATACTTGAAGACCACGTTATTTTACGTCTAGAAGAGTGAGTGATTGGGAGCATCATCCCCAAACCAGACAATTCAACCCCTCATATCTATCGTTTCATTACAATTATTCTAAGAGAACCATAAAACGTTTATTTATGAACAAATTACCAACGAGAGATAACCATTGAACTAACATTGGTTACGAGATTATTTTTAAAGAAATTTAGAGGTTCTGAAACGTCCGTTAAAACTGATTTACTGGGATCATCAAATTTTGTAAAGTTTTGTTTGTTGCAATAAACTACTTTGGACAGCCCCAAGTTATTTTTTGATGTGTGTTCAAGGCAATGATAAGGTAACATGATTTATTCGTGTTCAGATATGAATAATATTTATACATGCATGATATAATACATGAATGAATAGTTTTTAGATATTTTGTATTGGAGAAAATGTACTTTTAAAATGGATCGTCATTAAATGTCTTAGACATTAAACTTCTTCTATATCTGGGTGAAATAATCCACGAATAAGGTGTTTCATAATCAAGCTAAACCATATTCTTTGTTAGGTGTATATCAAGTAAATTTAACCCACGGACGACATGATGATGTTTAAGGAAGACAAGCTAGATCATAATCTCTGTTAGGTGTAAGTCAAGTAAAATTAACCCACGGACGACGTGGTGATGTTTCAGAACAGCACAAAACTAACCTTGCTTTTATTAGTTTTCATGGTGGGCTAATTATTTCTACACAGGGACGGCTAAAATCGTCATTTGAGTAACAAATAACGTACTGTACGGATGCACACAACTATTATGAAAAATATAACATTCATTTTACAAACATTTGGTGCCCCGCCACCTCGGAGTGGAAACTTGGGTAGACTTAGGTAATATTTTATTAGTGTTCTCACTGTAGTGTCTCTTTGAGCAAGCATAACTATTACTTGTTTGCTAAATAAATATAATACGAGGGCATAGTTAGACTTGAACAGCTTGATAACTTACATCATGGATGGTGAACGGCTTTCGACCACCCGAAGTTTTAAGGCAACTTGAAAGTATTATTGAATTACCTTGACCTTTAACCTAAGATTCCAATACCTCTTGAAACATGAACATTATCTAGTAAGTATTAAGTAAAATACACTGAAAGCCTATCTATTCATGAGAGAATTGATCTGGATTTTGCTAAACCTTAATTTTTTTCGAAAGAGTAATATCAATATTTCTATATTTTATTTTCGGAATCTCGTCCCAAAATGACTCAGATTTCAGATAGTAGAAAATATGTATTTATTTAATTATTTGGAATTTTATATCTCTATTTAAGTCCAGGCTGTGCCTTTATATTAGACAAATCATCAGGTTGATTGTATTATGGTAATACATGTGAATCAAAGTGTTCAATTCTTTCCTTGCTTTACACTTTTGGGGAAGGTACAAATTATACGGCATGCAATCATTTGACTCCATGAAACACTCAGCTGCTGTTGAAAAATGTTGATTTCGGTTTTGTCAAATACAATATTTATCTAGAGGTGGAAGGATTGTCTGTTGTCTATAAAGACAGAAATAATTGATCACCAAAAATGTAAGATACTCAATTCGGATTTAACTGAATATTTTCTATATCAAAGATTTATTTGATTACACGGTCTTCTCCTTAAGAAATATGCGGTTGGTGAATTATGTTAATTAAGGACCGACCTGGATGTGGAATGCTCATATTGGGGTTATATTATGTTTACTCTTGTCGAGGGTGCACTTTGAGCGCGTAAAATCGTCTGATTTATAAATAATAAGGTCAACAAATGACTAGATTTGCTGTGAGAAGTTGGTTCAATTTTCAACTCCCTAAGAAGCTTTAAGGCAATTTCTGAGTAGCATAGAATTAACTTACATTTCTTCTAGGATTCCAATAAATCTTGAAACATGGAAATTATCAAGTAAATATTAAGTACATTACATTGAAAAACCATTTGTTTATGAGAGACTTGATTGGATTTTGCTTAACCTTAACTAAATTTCTTTTTCGAATGAATAATACGAAAATTACGAATATTATTCATTGAATAACAAGCCGTATGTATTGTCGAACTTTAGCCAACTCTTGGTTTACTCTTTTATAAACAAATAATTGGATTGACTGTCACATTATAATGCTCCCACATCGGAAAGGGCGAGCATATTCGGTGATAGGGAGTCGAATGTCCTAACCATCAGCCCATGCCAGGCCAGTATAGCTTTGTGAGACACTGAATTTGGACTAAATTGAATTTTGATTTAACTATTCTTGTCAGGTTTTAGAAGGCCGGATTTTTTAAAGTAGGTGTCTATGATTTCTTGGCGCTAAATTTCAACAATGAACGGACAGCACGCAATCCACTTGTTTTAAAATAATATATATTAAAAATAAGTAAAACGTATGTACAAAAATTATTTGCACTATTGTTCACCACAGTGAATCTAGAGCTTTAAATAATTCACTTTTTCGTCAAAAGTCCACACTGGCTGTTCAGTTACTTTAGAACCCAATTGATAAGACGAATTATTTTTATCTGTTTCTGTTGTTACAATACAAGCTGTGACACGCACTTCAAAATCACAACTATAACTTTTGGTTACCACAGTTGTATCCAGAGCTTTAAATAATTGTCTCATTTTCGTAAAAGTCCATACAGACGGGTTCAATCACTTTAGAACACTCTTTTGCAAGATAAATTCTTCTTCTATATCCATGTTTTACAACACAAGCTGTGATACTCACTTTAGAAATAGCTTTTTTTTTTAATTTACTTTCACTAAATTTCACAAATAAGGAGAAAATCTTAGAAGCTTCGAGTAAGATGACGTCAACAATATTACAAGTCTAGAAACAACAATTAAACTGCATACATAACGTAAGACTCATACAAAGTTACGTTACAAAACTTGTCATAACTATCGCTTTTAAAATAAGTTAACATTTAATACTCTTGTTATAAAAACTAAATAATCATTAAATGTTAAATCGCTAAATAAACTCAATAATAACTCTTAAACTAAACAATCTTGTATATCCAACAATTCTCTTAACTAATAAAATTATTCTGTGATCAGCTTGTAAACATTATCTTTAGTTCCGCGTGGAAGGTTAAACACTTAATTTCTATTCAGTTTTAAAATAGAATTTTCTTTTATGTGGGAAGATTCAATACAAATAAGACATTCTGAAATTCAACAACAACAATTATTTCTTAGATAAATCTTTCCATTCCATTTTCAAGATCAATTACAATTTTGATGCAAGTGATAACATAGCAAGCTTTAAATAAACTTCTTTGACAACATCAGTTAGTTGTAATACTTTTGAGTGAGATCTAGTTTTATAAATTACTTTTGAGAAGTTCTTTTTCAGTGTACAGTACCGTCAAGTGGGTATTAGAATATTATAAATGCACAATTGTTTGGCTTAGTTTAAATTCAGTTTAATAATCATTATTCGAGGGGTGCTATTTATAATGATAAAATTTGTCGTTAGACTTGCCTCTAAAGTCCACCTAAACGTCAACTAGATGTATGAGAACTTCTCTCTGAGTGCAAATTAACATAAATATCTTGGTGTTAAGGTTTTTTCAAAAGTTTCCCCATTGAACAAAGAAAGTAGTTTTTTTTTTGTGACGGATAGTCTTTAAATTACAGAGAAACTAATCTACTTTGCCTTGTATAATTTAAGCTAAATCTTAACTTCATCAGTATTATGAAGCAGCATATTGCATTTGGTATAACCTTATGGCAACTAGCAAAAACATTTAACATAGGCTAAGTTGAATCTGATAATTTTATTTTTACATAATATAATACTTTCCTTAAACGAGTTTACCATTTGGCTTGTTAATACATCAAGAATTAGAAGGAAAACCATTTAAGAAACAAGTCGAATTGGAAAAACATAATCAATTACATCAGTCTTCTTCCTACCATGATTTTCTTTTCGAATGGAACAGTCACTTGGGATTTACTTAGTAAAACCTGCAAAAGGGATTTCCCTATGAACGAATACAATTATTGGCACCGAAAACGTAAAATGCTTTAAGGACACAGTCCACTACGCCACACTTAAATGAATTATAATTTCGTCCTCGTTATACAATGTTACCATTCACTTGAATGTACAATTGTTTGTTAACTATTGATTGTGGTATGGTATTCAAGTGCATTAATATAACGTAGTTACAAATATTCGCAAACTGCATGTTTCGGAAATTCTATGTAAAATATCAAAATTAACACAGACGTCAAACTGAATACAAATAAACACAAGCAAACAAATAAAACAAAATATTTGTTCACTATAAAGAATGTGTCTTTCTGACATATTTGCTGGCTTCTATTGTGTTGTAAATTTTATGTCAGATCAAGCTCCTTGTGCAGTATCTAACAATTCTTAGATCCAAGAGAGGCACCCCCCCCCCCAAACGAAACTAACTTCCGTAAGGCTCGGTACTATCTGCTTAAAATGTGCATAACCCCACTCTAAGAGCCAACACAGAAGAAATCCAAGTAGGTATAAGCTAAAATCATAAATAATATTCAACGCTAAACTTGTACACAGTTAAAAACATTTTATTTAGGCCTATCTATGGCCTTCAAAAAGTTGACGATTCTTCGTGTTTCGACGTTACAACGTCATCCTCAGGATACTATAATTAGATATAAGCTCTTATATCAAGTTTGTAATATGTAAGGTAAAGGATAAGTGTAAGTTTACAGCGTTTCTACATCTGGTTTACCAGGCGTTTCTAAATATATGCAGAACATCTGCTCGAAAATTTAGAAAATGTACCTTATTATGCCTGAATAAAGTTGTACTTGATACCAGTTATGAAAAGGTAAAATTTTTTGATACTAATATCATTATAGAGTAAGTTAAAGTTAACTTTTTTTAATAATTGTTCTCACCTTTTAGTTTGTATTTCGAACTAATGATATTTATTAATCTTCATACGAACGTTTTCGGGATGATAAGAATGGTTGAAAAATATAAAACACAAATGAAAAGAAAATATGCGATTAATTTGGAGTTAGTTTAATCCTTCTTATTCTTGTTTTTCTCTTGGAAAAATAGTTAAAGTACCTTTGGTGTAGCAAAATCATATGACATCAAGTTCGTAAAATCCAAGCTTGTGACGTACTTAACTTTGATTTAAGGAATTATGTACCGTTTGGGAAATTTCTTTGAGACAAAAGGCGGAAGACTTTCGAAACTTCGTCCTCTACACTTGTGTTTATACAGCAGGAAGTTGTCGTCCATTGAACTAAATTTCAGCATGTTGAGTATGTCTGTTCGATATCTCACTCTCATTATTCACATTTACGGAAGTTAAAATTTTATAATGGTTTAACAGAGTATATGTCAATACAAAATATTAAATTTAAGACATAAAACATTGTTATTTACGTGGATTAAGTTCGAAAATGTTAAGAATGGTTCATGCCAATACAATGCTTTTTGATATAAATAACTGATTTCTTTGCTTCAGCTTATAAAAATGACATATTGTACGTCACTAAGCTGTTTTATGAGCGTTTTATTGTATTTTATTATCTGAAATGAAAACTGGTAAATATTGCGATCCATTCAGCTTTTGTAACATTTTCGTTGGTGTTTTCACAGTCATCATCGCCATGACTCTTTCTGTCCGGATTCCTCTATGATGGCTGAGTATAGGCTATCCTCTCAACTCATCCCCTCTCTGGTACCGCGAGAGTTGTGTAACTGACAACCATTAGATGCCTTCTGTCTGGTTCGTCTTTGGTGGCTGAGTACACATTATCCTCTAACATATTTTTCTGGCGTCGCAGGGTCGTTTACGTGACAACCTTTAGGTGCGATCTTTCTGGCTCTTTCGTGGTGATTATTGTTATGTAATAGCCATCATTTCCGAATTTTCAGCTTGATCACTTATTACAAATAAACACATGTTTTATTAAATGTTTTAACGTTTTGTCTTTCACCTTTGCTCCAAAAGAAAACAGGTACACCTACTAAAAACAACACAGCTTTTAAAGTTCAAAGTAATTGAGTAGGAAGGAAATTCGTGTTTTTATAAAAGCCTATGCAGAAAAAAAGGTTTTTTTATATAAAAAATGTCCTATAAATAAAGTGTAAGAATAATTTATATAAGGAAGAAATAATAATGTTAATCATTGTATCTCACAGAGCATGACTAAAAGGTACAAATTCATATATACAATGTTGATAATGCTTTAGTATCAAAACTGTTTTGCATGTAACATAAACAGAACTACCTTGTCTACGCTAAGTCCACCTCGAGGAATCGAACCCCGGATTTTACTATTATAAAATCGTAAATTTACCGCTGACCCAACGAGGGATATTAAAGGTTGCTGTAATTGCTTTTTCATCAATAATGAAAGAAAATGAACTAATGCATTCACTTTATCAAAGAGCTAGCCCCCTAGTGGCACAGCGGCATATCTGTGGACTTACAACGCAAGAAATCAGGTTTTGATACTCGTGGTAGGTAGAGTACAGATAGTCTTTTGTGTAGCTTTGTGCTTAACTACAATCAAACAAAACAGAGCTAACAATACCTTCTTTGTTATTTACTGTATTCGATGAGATCTCCCTGATTTGGCAGTGTACTTTTTCATTTTATTTTCTATGTAGCCGAAAATTCTGAAAAACAATATTATTTTTATTTTCTGGAACTTTTAAGATTAGGTACTTTGGCACTTTCATCTGAATGTTCAAAATCGAATTTCAGCTAAAAGATGGTTATTTCTAATGTTAAATGAACTCAAGAGCTGATTGTTTTATGGTACTGAATTTGGCGCGTACAGTGTTAAGTGTTGTATATATCATATACCATTGTGTGTGTGTGTTGATAGGCTAAGCCACATTATCTTTGAGTATTGGTTGATCCTCTTTCGTTTGGTTTTGTACATTTGCTTTTTTTACTTATCTCGTCTCGTTAATCGACAACAACAACGAAGTGTATTTAGCTATGGTCTGAAAAGTATTGTCAATCTTTTTCACTGTTTAATTCTAAACATAGCTGTTAATGTTTATGAAAGTTTATGTATGTTGTTTTAACCCAAACTGCTGTTATATTGTTTTTGATGTGACTTTAACTGCAAAAGGTGTTAATCATTTCTCTTGCAATTAAAGTCAGATCAAAAATCTCTGCATAGCAGTGCAGAGTGACTTATCTGGCAGAAAATTATATTGAATAGTAATATATGTGTATATTGTAATATCAGAGTAAATATAATAACAAACCAAATCACGTTTTATCTGCCTAATAGTTTTGGTAATATGTTCCCTGACTGATTGTGTATTGAAATCAAATTAGTTTTAAGTGTATCTTTTCATAAATAACGTGATTAAATCACGATTGGTCCCGGTCAGGATGGCTATATCATGTCTTAAACCACCAGAAATTGTATTTCGAAAGATCAACGCAGCTGAGTATATTCAGTTGTTATTGCCTAATATTGCTGCACCCGTAAAAGCTCATCCAAGATGGCTACAACATATATGAAACCATGGCCACTAGAGAGCGCCATATTTGGTCAAAAAGTGAAATTTTAATGACGCCACAAGTTCATCAGTATGTGACGTCAGCCATTCAGATTACACCAAAAAGGCAAGGCCATATGAAAGTCATACAGGCCTATACTTCAAGCATTTGTATTTTCTTATTAGTCTTATCAATGAAAAACTACTGTTCAAAGTATCAGCTGTGACTTAAATTTCTAATTTCTCAAGCAGCAGTAATCATAGTGCACTTGCTTGTTTGATCAACTGTTAATAACGCAATAAGATTACCATTACATAAGAATCTTGGATTATTTTTCTAACTTTTAACTCCCCCCTCTAAATTTTAAAGATTATTTAAAAAATAGTGAAATACTTCTCTGTGATTGTTTTCGTGATATGAATAAGACTGATAAAACAGATTTCGATATTTACACAAAATATCATTTGTATTAGTTCTTTATTCAACTACCACAAAAACAAAGCTTGTACATACCGTAACACACCAATTACAAAACAGTTCATGAAAATATTAAAAGCTATATAAAATCCGATCTGTAGTCGCCATAATGCAAAACCTTTTTTGTCTTCGCATTCATAGTCTTTTTGTTTCATTCATGAGCCGCAAGTTGTTCATTTGAAGAAAGAAAATCAAGACAAAGCCTTCACTTGTTATTCTAACAACAATTCCAAATTTAGAAATAAATTTTCTGTAATATTACTAAAAAGGGAAACCTTCTATTTTTATTTTTTGAAGAATAAAAGTAATATTCATATAAAACCTTCTGAAAGCCATCAACTATTGTGTTTTTTAACAACTGGATGACCTTATTAAAAATCACAAGTAATAGAAGGCACGGAGTACCGATATCATGGAAACTCATTCACAACTTTCTGTTCACTGAGTTCAAATGTCTTTCTCTAATTAAATTACACTTTATATATCCCTTAAACGGTTGTTGACACTTGTGTATCTCCCTCGGTAACCTATAAAAATATTAAATGAAACTATATAAATATTTTGAAATTTTGTGTTAGTAAACATGGTATATTTTATTTTATAAGACATAAAACTGTTGTAAAGACATAATTTATTTCCTTACATTTCCGAAGAACTCTTTAATATAAAACTTACAGTATATATACTTATTCTCGAAATAACTTGAATATTGCACTAACATAATAGTGCATTACGATTTTGGGATGGTGTTACTTATTTGAGATTAAAAATTCTCTAATATTTTATCTATGCATGCACTAAGTATTAAGCATAGAGAGTTGTTAAGTTAATCTTTACGTCATACAAAATACCAGGACATGTATCAAAATAGCAAAACCTGAAGTTCTCCCACAAAGTGTTTTAACTCGTCTTCATTTTGGATTGAGCATTTGTTGAAGTTTTTTGTGTTTCCTGAAAACCGTGGATGGTGGTTGATCAAAGAAGCCGATGTTAAAAGTTCTCGATTCATGCAGTTGCGATGGGAAGTAACGAATTCTTTTGGGCTTTGATTAACCTGTTGGGAACACTTGGAAACTTCAGGTGTTTCTGTTAGCACAATTTTACTATCTTGAATAAGTACTGGAAAACTACGAAGTTTTAATAGAAATTCTAATATATAATTTAGTACGTAAAGATATAGATATATATATATATATTATGTGTTCAAAGACTTTCTCTTCTCAATCGTGCAAAAACCTGAAGAGCTTTAGGTGATGAATTAATGAAACGTTTCGCATTGAATAAAATGTGAAACATTACCAGAAAATAATTAGTACAACGCATATTTGAAATGATTTGACTTACAACAGCTACAGATGAGGTAACGTTCACACCGTGGTCCTTTCTTTTCTCTTGATCCGGTAAGATATTCAGTGAGGTTATAAACGTTTCTAAATCAGAATTGTTTAAATACATTAGGTAATAAAGCAAACCCAACGATTCCGATCATGCAAAAAGTAAGTATGTATTTTTGAATAAGGAATGAAGACAGATCTATCGTGAAAGAACAGTCCTGATATATGAGTTAATAAAGTCTAAGCTTAAGAACACAGTGAGTGATATAACTGCTAATTAAAAAAACTGTTGTCATCCAAATATAGAAATACGTATAAAAAAGGAGGAGGTAGTGTTTAGCTAATATAATATCATTTACTAGAACTTCCTTGTTGTTTTTTTTCACATAAGATAACAGGTGCACAAAGTAATCACATTGGTCTACGTATACGTCAGCTCGCATGTTTGGTGTAACATAACATACTACTATATCAAGCTGCAGTATAAGTCGTGGTGTATATATATATGTATTACTATATCAAGCTGCAGTATAAGTCGTGGTGTATATATATATGTATTACTAT
>NW_013665906.1:44933-58275 GCF_000517525.1 Limulus polyphemus
GAATGGTAATTTATAATCAGTCACAAGAACGTTGAATCTGAATCACTTGAAAAAAACACGGGGGTGCTTCACTTTTTTCCAGGTGTATATATAAACTGTTTTAGGATCTAATGTATAGCTCAATATATTTAAGTAATTGCTGAAATATGAAAAAAGAATTCTCTGTATTAAAGTATATAATAGTTCTTCTAATAACAGTTCTCAATGTAACAAAGTACACGTTTCTAAGTCATTCATTCGCATCCGACTTCTCTTGATATCATTTACAAGTACAATACTCGGAAATATCATTCATTAATAAAACGACATATTGTTTTGGAAAGTTAATAAAATATATTAAATAAAAATACACATTAATTTGATTATTCTAATACTGACTGAACGACAACTACGTACTGAAGTTTGTGCGACCAAAACTTAATCAGCACAGTCGATGTCATATTAAATAACACATTTTACAAAGATTCCATTGCATTTGGTGAGGTATATTAACACATCGTGTAAAGTAATTGAGACATTGCTGGGTTTTAACCCTAGAAGATATTCTAAGAAAATAAGATATATGGCTGATATCGCAAGCCACATTTTTCACTCAGTTGGGTTAGTTTAAAAATCCATCGTACTGAGTTAATAGATATGTTTAGGAGGACAAGAAAACTTAAAAACCGTAAAAAGCAAATGGTGGACTTGACAGTCTCGTAATCAAAATTCAATATCAACAATAGTGAAAATAGTTTTCTTAAACTCTAAACTGAATCAGGCCAAGAGTATAATAAGAAATAGCACATGTAAAAGTTAAAAACAAAACCTTTGATTAAGTTTTCTCATCATACTTATTATTTTAAATTATACATACGAACATCGTTAAGTTTTTATGTAATAATATATTTTACATGAATAAGTTTTATAATTCTATTAAACACGGTATTATTATAACATTATGACTCAGTATAAGGCTTAGACAAGCTTAAATAGTTGAATTTTAATCATACAGAATTTTATATTTCGAAGTTTCTAATGTCCTTCAACCTCTTATTTCCCAGTTTGCATATCTTATTTCATGATATTAGTTATTTAATAATTTGCTTATTAGTACAATTTACGTTATTTTTACATTGTATAGAGGCTCTGCAATTCTGAAAATTTCTGTGATAATTTTCATTGAGATTTTTAAAAGTATCTTAAGGAACAATGTAGAAAATATACTTTAATGAATAAAAACTCTTTTTCAAATACAATATTTCTACAGTTAAATTAAACACTTTATTTGTTATTAGAATACAAAAATTCATCGTGCGCTCTAGGATAAATAGTGTGTTACTTTTGCATTTCTCAACTCCACACACTAATAACAAACATTATTACAATTACTAACACTTATCAGACTGATGTAACAGACTTACGAGAAGGATCTTCATGCATTGGAATGATATCAGGATCGCTCGATGTTCCATCTTTGGAGCTAGATTTTTGTGAACTGATGTGAGAAGTTTGCCTTTAAAACACAAAAACAATTATACCGGTTGTAATAAATATAAAATTACAAAGATACCCAGAGGTAACAGAGCAACTTTTTTACAGCCCAAAGTAGTAATTTATACTCATAAACAATACCATAACAGAATGAACTCTACAATTTATTTCTAGATATCAAACCAAATTCTTAAACGACATTTCATTACGAAAGCAGAAAGAATATTTGTTTCTAAAATGAATAAAAAGTGTGTTTTTGGTTTTCTATGCATTCCAGTGTAAAACAAATAATACAAAACATGTTACTTGTCTTTGGAAATAAGCAAACTCGAAAAAAAGACAGTTGAAATTAAGAAAAAAATGTTAGTTCTGATGTAACATACTGTTAAAAGCATATTGGATAGAAATTAAAAGTGAAAAATCTCAGAATGTTGAAACAGTTCTTCCCGATTTTCAGTTGAAATTATAGACGCCCACTAGACACCCTCTTGTTTAAGTTCTTATTATAGATATTTTTGAAAACACTTTTTTTTACGATTGTGCTATCCTTGCACTTTGCTTTCCCTTCAACTGTATTAAGGCTGTGCTTATACCTACCAGGAACTGACTCATACTATTGTAAACATAACATATTTTTGTTTATTACTGTAATCAACAACATAAAGATTAAGAACTAGGTTTTGTTTCTTACTGGCAGTTTATTAATTTCGTCCATCGCCTCTTTCGGTTTATTTATTTTCTGTTACATTTCTTAGTCTTTCTTTCGTTGAACTCCCGTCTGTTATATTCCTTTCTCAAATCCATGCCAAACAGGTCCCTCTGTTTTGACTTTGCAGACCAGTTTTCCTCGTATCTGATTACAATATCTCATAATTATAAGAGTTCCCATTATCTCCATACGAGCTGAACAAGAAGGTGACTGTTCACTCCAGTAATTTTCTATTGATTTAGAGTGCTGTAATCCCCTAATCCCTTAGAGACTGACCAAAAGCCTTACACCTAACTTCATAAACGTTCTATATTACATGTTAACTGTTATTTATATATGAAATAAAATACAGTAGAAATTATAAGGAATGCTACAAACAGTACATTAAAATTGTGAATTAAACTTTGAATTATATTAACGTATTGAGCAAAAAATAACCAACATTAACTTTTTTACACATAGCAGAATGAATGATGAAACACAATCTTAAACTTAAATATTATATAAGGAATTTAAAGTATAAGAAAAAAAACAAAAAATTAGCCATCTTTCAAACTTGAGCATCAGGTACATTCTTAAATTGAAGAGATAAATATAAAATGTCACTAAAGTGACAATGATAAACCACTTCCCATACCTGAAGAAATTGTATATAATGTTTATAGATGAATAAGAAATCGATTAACAATATTCCTTACTTGAAAGTATAGATAATGGATTTACAGACAGGAAAAGAAAAAAACTGAGCCATACTCATGAGTGCTGAATAAGTAAGTGAAAGCTATGTAGTAGAAGATAAGATAAGACAGGATGAAACAATTCTTAGCATGAAGAAATATATGATGTTTAGAAACTAAAACAGATGAGAGCTACTTCCCTAATTAGCCAGAAGAACAGGAGGAGATACTTCCACACAATTTAACTAAACAATGAACTCCTTATTATACAAACTATTAATAAGCATCTTCCAAGCTTGAAGAACTGCATAAGAAATTGAAAACATAACAGAAAAAATGATGAATCATCTTAATCATAAGAACTAGATGAGATACAAAGAACCCAAAAGAACAGAAAAAATGATGTGCCTAACGTGACGAACTGGGAAATATATTGAGGTACTAAATAAAACAGAAAAATGTTGAGCCATATTTTTACCCTCTATAACTGGAAAAAATATTAGGAATACAATATAACAGAAAAAAAGACGAACTATTTTCCTAAGTTAAGAAAAATGATGGACCAGTTTTTTTAGTGTAAGAAATACAGAATTTATGAAATCCTCGAATATGTGATGAATAACATTTGTAATCTTTCGTGACCGAATGTATGTCAGTTTATACAGAAGAGCAACAGAGTAAGAAATAACATGTCGGAAATTTGCGAAACGTTTCAGAATGTTCAGATTCCTAGTAAACTCTCTTCATTCGTGTAGTCCTACTAAACTGGATTGAACACTCGTATCCATAAATAAACAGGGCGACGGATATTGCAATGACATCATGCAAAGATCTTAACCTCGAAAAAGACACATGGATAAAAAGTATTTAGAAATACGAAATTAAATGAAGAATCACGTTCTTAACTCGAAAATCTAGATCAGTTATTTACAATAGAGAAGGAAAAAGTGGCAATGCGAATTCCAAAAACAAAATCTACATGGAGTATTTTCATTATTGTTTTCAAGACGAGTCCACATTTCAGTATTAGAATACCAATGTGGTCTAGTTACCTCCACCGGATTATTATTATTTATATATGCACCATATATATATATATGCACCAAAGTGACTGCAAGTCTTTGCTTTCCTTGATTACAGGGCTCACTGAAAATTACAAATCATTTCTTTACACTGAGTTTGGTAACAGACATAATATTAAAGTACTAAATAGGATGCAATATACAGTAAAACTCATTTAATCCTGTTCTACTCAATAGAATCCAATACGTAGTAACTAATAAATAATATTCTACATCAATAGGATTCAATACGCAGTAACCAATTACATCATATTCTACTCAATAGAATCCAATACACTGTAACTAATACGTCGTATTCTACCCAATAGGATCCAATACGCAGTAACTAATTCATCATATTCCACTCAATACGATGAAATATACATTAACTATTACATCACATTCTATTCAGTAGGACCCAATACGCAGTAACTCATTGCATCATACTATACTGAATATGATTATGCACCATATCCTACTCAAAAGGATCCAATATGCAGTAATCTATTGTATTATATACAGCCATCTTTCTCATGGGACCATACTGAACTATCTTTGATGTGTATGAAAGGCTTGCATTTTTACTGTGATTTGGATTCCAGTTTCAGCGTTTTTCTGAATATTTTTCTAACGTTCTTACATTGAGTAAAAATGAGTTCCAGAGCTAAAAATATGGCAACTTAAAATATTATAGACAATGCCGTATGTTTTATGATGATTATAAAACAACAAGTACTGAAAGTGAAGATCATTATATCTGTTGATGACAATACTGGTGATAGAAACTCAAATGAGATTGATGATAAAATTTTAAATGATGATACCAAGACAGGGGCTAACTGGGAGAAGATAATTTCCAAATGCTTGTAAAGAAACTTCAAGTTTAGCTAGTTATGTAAGAAGAGATAGTGATACAGTATTATCTACATTCAATCTGTTTATGAAGAATAGCATTACGTAAGGAGTATTCGAATAACACACAACGAAGGAAAAGCTGTATTGGAAGCATTTGGATTCTAAGGAAATGCAATGTTTCTTTGGTGTGATGGTGCTAGCTGGTATTTAGAAATCAAAAAATGAAACAATTGAACATGATTTGGGACCTGGTCAATAGTAGACGAATTTTCCAAAAGCAATGACATACAAACGGATTTCATGAAACGTCAAGATGCCTTCGATTTAAAAATGCTGAAAAACGCCAAAAAAATCAAACACATTTAAAAATATATTATAAAATAGCATCTACAATGAATGGTTGTAGACTTCTTAGCAGTGGTATGTACCAACAGAAAATGTAAGCATTAATGAGCAACTAGTCTCAAGGGTTAGAAACCAGTGGACGGAATGTAACTTGCGATAATTTGTTTGCGAGTTGAAGGTGGCCAAGAAATTACTGGACAAGTGACTAACAATTGTTGATACAAAGTCGAGATGAACTGCAATCTGAAAACGCTTCCGTAAAAGGATGTGCCGAGTTCTCAACTAAAGTTGCTTTCATTGCACTTCATGTTATCCAAAGAAAGGGAAACTTTGCTGTACTGCTAAATGTTGTGCATAATCAAGAAAAAACAGCCAGAAAGCTGGTGATGGCCTTAAATTACAACAGAACTAAAGCCGGAGTGGATACTGTTAATCAAATGCTAAGGAGTTACTTATATAAAATGAAAATAAACAGATGGCCAGTTTTCTACAAGTTGTTAGATGCATGCTGCCTAAGTGCGTTTGTTTTGTGGATTTATCTTGAATCTGGAAGGAATAAAAGAAGGCCACATAAAAGCTAATTAAACAACACAAAAAAATATAACCAAATACAACAACATCCAATACAAACTACAAAAACAAAGATTGAAATTATAAGAATACACGATTATTGAAAGTTCTGCTCTCGAGAAATGGACAAATACAGGAACAGATGTAAAAAGTGCCAAACCTTTATGAGTAAAAAGCATTCTAAGATATTATGTAACAGCTATAATGGTTAAAGACGACTTATTTTGTTTAACAATGCTTTGTTTCCAATTTTCATGCAATTCATTTAATAATTTTTAAATCAAATATTAAAGCTGAATGAGGTTAAACATCATTTGGTAGGAAACTAAACATCAATACACAGAAATCAAAGTATCTAAAACTACAGATAATGTAATTTTTCATATTAATATATGATATATAAAAAACAAACAAAAACTCCGTAATTCGAAGATTAAAGAATGTGCAATACCACGACGCGTGACTGTGTAAATCAAAGGAAGTAAACAAGGTTTATTGTTCCTAATCAGGCCCGGCATGGCCAGGTGGTTAGGGCATTTGACTCGCAATCTGAGTGTCGCGGGTTCGAATCCCCGTCCCAACAAACATGCTCACTCTTTCAGCCGTGGGGGCGTTATAATGTGACGGTCAATCCAATTATTCGTTGGTAAAAGAGTAGCCCAAGAGTTGGCGATGGGTGGTGATGACTAGCTGCCTTCCGTCTAGTCTTACACTGCTAAATTAGGGACGGCTAGCGCAAATAGCCTCGTGTAGCTTTGCGCGAAATTCAAGGCAAACAAACAATCTTTGTAATCAACTACTAATTATCTATATATATTTAAATCAACTTTTAACGATATATCGTATATCTGGCGAAGTTTAGTTGATGTTTTTCTTATTATACTGTAGAAAAATTAATTAATATATTATGAAAAACTTATCAAGTTACTTTATGACTCGAAGGTGACGTTATAAACGTTATAGCATTTTTTCTGACATATTTTCTTTACATATTCTTTTTTTATTTGCTGAATTGCTTCAAATATTTTAATGCACATTAAAGTAATTTACTCTGAAAACACTAATAACATTTAAATCTCTAAACACCAACTAGTTGTAAGAAAGAATTTGGTGAAATCAGGGGTGTACGCAGAAATATATTAGGGTGAGTACCACTTTTGTATGAAACAGAAAAAGGGGGAACAAAACCATACCAGGGAGTCTGAAAAAATAGTGTAATTGTTACTGAAATGGTGAATTTTGGTGTATCTGTGGCTGTTTTTATATCTTTCAAATGTAAGTAAACACTGTCAGCCTACTTTATTTTGACCTTAAAACATGCTACTCTATAAACAAATTTACTATAACATCTCACCCTTCGCTGTACTTCATTCCAAAATATAAAATAATAAATTAACCCAATCTCTACAATTTCGAAATCGATTACTTTTTAAAATGACAGTATCTTGTTAAAAATTCAACTGAATTTTATATTGATGTTGCAAATTAAAATGTGAAATTAATGAAATTCCAATATATTAAACATAAACAAATACTTTAACCATTGGGAAAGTAAATAAAGAGCAAAATATATAATTCAGTTTAGAAAAATATTTACAATCCGTTTTATTTTCTTGTGAAAAAATAAAGACGAAGAAAAATAAAATAAAGGGATTAATTTAAATTTAAATGAGTAAATTAACTACAACTGAAGGAAGAGGTTTATTTGTTTATGGAAAAATATAATGGAGACATTACCTGGTTCAACGTGTACTTGCGCTCCTCTATTGTAACAGCTGAAGAACTTATGGGAATTTTAAAGGCTGTTTGTTACAGCCAAAATTAACGCATTTAGACATGAGTTTTCATAAGCATTAATGCATTTGAGAAGGCCTTCTACAGAAATGCCGATGTTAATTACAACCGTTGGTTACAAGGATTGCTTATTATATAATTTTTTCTCCAGTTACAACCTACGGTAAAAGATGGCTGCGCGTGAGGACGTGAAAGGAAGGAGAGATCAAAGTGTGGTGCGCAGTAGAGTGTATCCTTTGAAGTCGAGATATTACATGACTTATAATACCAGTTCCACAGGGTTTCTCCAAAAGGCTGATAGTTACAAAATGTGCTATTAGGGGCAGATAGTTTCAAACGTGTGTCACTAGGGTGTTGGGTGATGGGATCACAGAGGTAGAGCATTATCAGCAGTGCAAGCAGATGTTTTATGTGGTTTGTGAACGAATCACCGGAAAGTGTTACTGATCCTGTCTGAACGTGATTATCAAGTTGTGTTATGTGGTTCAGTAGTTGGATGTAAATGTGTCCCAGCCTTTAATTACGTTATTATGAACTTTGTATGACCTCGACTGCAAAAATTTCAGACATAATATTTGTTCTGCATTATCATTATGACAACTTTCTACTATAATTTAACTTCAATATCCATTTATTTAATACTAAATGTAGTGTTGAGATATGTAAAATTAATATTTTATGTTTCAGTTGTTACAGTTTGGACATAATCATGATTATGCTATTTCAACTTAAATTCTACGTAGAGGCCTGTTTGTAACATATATTTATATATAAATCATTTTGACTTTCGATTTATTACATCAAGACACTTGCGGCAAAAAATCAACCTGCAGGACACACTGTGTGTTATTAACAGGAGTGATAGTTTAGCAATATTCCACCTTCTGTAGCTCGGACTGTGGTAATCTAAACTATAACATTTTCGAAGTATGTGCTTTTCTGGATTCTTACTTCACCTACCAAATTTCAAGGCAATCCATTAAGAAATACCTGAGATATAACATCTCCTATTTTGATTGAGTTTCTTACTTTTTTTTTTCGCACCTAAAGTACGGAAACTTTATTTGATAGAAAAACATACGTAACGTTTATGGATTTTTTTCAAAGTTGATAAAGTGATAAATCTTTATAACCTACAATTAGGAGTCTCGTGTGGTGTAAATATGTACAAAGTTATTCTACGAAAAACGTTCAAATTTAACGAAAATATTTGCGCACGCCTACGCAAAACGTCACGTTAGCTATCGGTCTAACAGTTTTACTACAGCTTCACCTAAGAGTAAACGTGTACCGTTTTTGTCATTCGGATTAAAGACGGCTGATTTAGAGCAGCAAAACTATAAGATGAAAGGACGTGCAGATACTGTACATAAGTATTGGTTAGGCCAAGCACGCTAGATTAAGTTTCTAGCTCAAGTTTTTAAAAGAATCATACGGGTAGACGGTTATTATTTATTATTCATTGCCAACTTTTAAGCACAACTTTACTAAATTTTATGACATTATCCTAATTAAAGAGCGTTTAACGTCACATGATATTAGCTTAAGCAATTAGCATATATAGTGATGCTTGACACGGCTATACCGATTGCAATGGGGTGATGACAAGAAACTGTTAATCTAAATTCTATGGCGTTACTATAAATGAATCTATTACCACTGTTTTAGAGAGGAAAAACTATCACCATATATTTTAAAGAATCTGGTTGGTTCTGTAAAGTAAAGGTCTGTTCCAAATAATAGGGTTGCAATCCTAAAGCTAATGTGGGTTACTATCCAGTGTCACTTTCTTATTTGGCGAGGTTTGTTGGTGTATATTGACAAAAAATCATGATATCTAATTAAAAACACCTCAGGTGTGAAAAAAAGTTGCGGCTCAAAAAGGAATGAGCGTGCGACTTAAAGGAATGAAATCAAAATTGGCGGCCAAACTGGTAGCAACACTTATAGCATTGATAAGAATTTTACAGCAAATATTCGTTCATTAGTTAGCTAGGCCGCGTATTTTATTTTACTCACCATCATGCCCAAAGTTGAACAAAAAATATTGTATGTCCAAACGAAAGATGGACAGTACAAGTGTGTATTCAACTTGTAATTATCCATAATAACTAAGTATTTGAATAAATAAATGAGTATTTTGTGTCATAGAGTTTTATTATAGTTTGACTAACTTTATACTCATGTGATTATACACATATTAGTTTAATTTACACTCTACATAGTTTTGAGAATGGACTATTTTCTACATAGATTTATACATAAAATGTTCGAACTATAGATATTTATCATATACATCATATTCATATCATTATTCATACACTGATTTAACCTACATCTACATGGTCCTAAAAAG
This sequence comes from Limulus polyphemus, assembly GCF_000517525.1. NCBI lineage: Eukaryota > Metazoa > Arthropoda > Merostomata > Xiphosura > Limulidae > Limulus > Limulus polyphemus. Next base: position 54,774 of record NW_013665906.1, read on the forward strand.
GACTGTTTCGTGTCTTTTTTATGCCTAAAATGCTCAGATCTAGATATTTTCGTCTCAATGATATAAATTAATAATAATATAGTATTTTGAAATGCCAAATAAGCAATAGGAATGTTAACTCATATTCAATTTATTATGACGTATATAGTGATGTTTTCATCGTTAGGTCCTATTATGTCTGATTTTACTCACAAGTTATTAAGCTCTGTAATAATATTTTTCGCAAACTAAATACCGTGAAGTACGTAACATTGATACTTGCTTTGTCGTATGGTTTTCTAAATGAAGGATTCAATGCAGAACAAAGCCAATCAGACATGTAAACTTCCCCCCAAAATTTTTTTTCATTATTTCAATAGAACTAAGTAAAATAGATAGCAACACTTACCATTTTATGTTTTGTGAAAAAAGTAGCATCCGATAGGATATCAAAACTTCTGTGATTTTATAAAATGCTTTGTTTTTCTGTATAACATTTCAATTCACAAAACACTAGACCTTTACTAAATCGTTGAGACATCTGGTCAGTATTACTTTTTGTGCTAAGACATAACGAACTCCTACCACACAATTAAAATTGACAATATTTTGTAATTTTCCAGGGGATTCTTTTTGGTATAAAATAATTAAACTGCTTAAAAATTACCTAAAACCAAAAGGACTACGGATTCGTTTCACGTCTGAAACTGATACTAATCATGTAAAGGTGAGGGTGAGTCGGGTTGTATTTGGAAATGACAGGAACAGGTGGAAAAGTTGATTCATGTTTGTTATGATATTCGTCACAGACATTTTATGTGTATACATACTTAAATTTTGTTTTAAGCATGTCGCACGTTTTGTATAGCTTATTTCAGATATAATACACACACATTTGAATTTTATTATGTACAAAAATTACAGTTATTTGGACAAACGTTTTGTATGACCAAAAAGAGACTATTTGTTTTTATATAAGACAAAAAACTACCTTTTCATTTTATTCCACAAACATAATATAATTAGTCTCTATAATACAAGTGTTACTGCTCGTCCACATGGTAAATATAACACTGAATCGCTTAGTTGAACAACTGTTTTTTTCTTAATGATTTTAGTGACCTACATACAACTTTTGTACATTTCTGTATTATGCCCAAATTGGTATGACTATGTGCGTTAAAACTTATCCAGAATGTATGGTTCGTTAAAACTTATCCAGAATGTATGGTTCGTTAAAACTTATCCAGAATGTATTTACATATCCACGTGACACAAAACAATTAAAAAATTAACGCTTAAAGGCTTTATATTTCAAGCTTATGTATTACAAGCTGAAATACCCGTCAACTGACGGGGAATGTTTAAACTTAATTAAAACAATGTAAGTTTAAGAGCAATCTTATATTTAAAAGTAATAACTTGAACATAATGTTTTAAAATTATAACAAAGCTCTTTGGTAAACAACATTCGCAGTTTGCTTTCCATCTACCAACAAATAACGATTTTGAAGTGATCCCAGCCTTGAACACCCTACATCTCATTGACCATAAGAAAAGCAGGGTTGTTTGAAAAACAATCCAGCAACTTTTATACGTTCACCTTAAATCCTTTTTTAGAATATTTAACATTGTCTAAAGCGTCAACCTGCTAAGATTGTTTGAGATTAACTCAATAGGCTGGGAGTAATTAACCAACAGGCTGTACAAAATAGAAATAGGATTAAGCTTAATTTTGACCCCCATAGGACATTTTCCATAGTTCATAGTGTTTGCATACAAATTTTGGTTGAGATTGGCCCAATAGGCTCAGAGTAGTTAAGGTGTCAACAAACACACATTTCGTCTTTATATATATTAGTAACACTGCATCTATGAAAGTTAAATGATTGTAGGATTTAGACAGAATATATATTTGATTTGTTTCGAAATAATTTTTTATATAATATTCATACCTGTTTATGGTAAGTTTGAATTTATTATGAGTCAGTTGCATTATCATACAATGTAAATAACTAATGTTGATATATAATTTTATTATTATCTATTTGTTCGTATTTAATATCTTATATTTGTGAAAAATATTTTTGATGTTCTTAACATGATTCGATTTATTACTTTAGATTATCGAACGAGAGTCTGATTCAGAAGGTTACAAGAAGTGCCATTTTGACATATTCAGTGTATCCTGCGACGCGTATATTTCAAAACTTTCTATCAATCTCTTACATATGATTAATGCCCAAAGGTCAGATGAATCTGCGTCAAGCCTGAGTATATAAAGTCAGAGTGTTTCACGCATCGATCATTTGAATTTTATCAACGTTTAGAAAGATTGTGTACTAAGCATCGTCTGCCACTGCGATGAAGCATACAACTGACTTTTTAAGTGTACTTATAATTTTCTATCTTATTAATTTGTAATGAGAGTATGTATATTTATTATTTCTCTGTACGAATGGAGCCATCTTTCATTAGTCATAGAGAAATTAAATATTTAGAGAGAGGGAGGCATGTTTACACTCAAAGGTGACTACTTTCACCTCTGGCTACTACTATCCGACGAAGAGGTCATGATTAGCGATTGAATTGCGAAGGGCGGAGAAAAGGTAAGTTTTTCCTATCATGATTTTCTTTTCTTATTTTGTCAGATTATAATAATCATCTATGATAAAGATAGATATTTTTAATTTCTTTTATTTCATTCATTCTGAGGAGTCACGCATTGTAATTCCGATGATGATGGTGAACTTGACCATTTTTCTGCCATTCATTCTTTACACAGCCTTATTAAGAAATATGATACCATGTCAAATGTTGTTCGTCCTTCGAAATTCAAAGAAGACCACGACATCATTTGGTCTATCTGTGGATACGGAGATGGCTCAGGAGTCCTATCCGAGCCAGGAAGCCTCGACCACATTCCCGGCATATATGGCTTGGTGTCTCGTTCTGAGTCGACCGCACCCGATCCTTCCGAGCTGCACGCTTCCCCTCGGCAACCAATCGACGGTTACATTCTGCTGTCACCAAACCCTGCCGGACCTTCGTTCTCCACAGAAATCTATCCTGGGCGAGCGACTCCCAGTTCACATGGTTGATGTCGAACTCTTGCAGGGATAGTTTTAAACAGTCTTTAAAACGTTTCTTCTGTCCTCCAACCGATCGTTTACCTTCACTAAGTTCGCCATAGAGTATTCTATCAGCTGGCATTCTCACGAGGTGACCGGCCCATCTGACTTGTGCTTTCTGGAGAAGCGTGTATAAACTAGGGACACCAGCACGTTTGAGAACGTCTGTGTCGGGAACTCTGTCTTGCCATTTAACATGGAGGAGCCGGCGGAGACAGCACAGATGGAAGTGATTAAGCTTTCTGGCGTGCCTCTGATACACAGTCCATGTTTCACTGGCATATACTAGGATGCTCAATACCACTGCCCGATAGACCTTCAGCTTGGTGGTTAATCTGAGCCTTCTCCGATCCCACACACTGCGACGGAGTCTTCCGAAAGCAGAGCTCGCA
>NW_013665906.1:59068-93294 GCF_000517525.1 Limulus polyphemus
TGCGCTTGCAAACGGCGAAGATTGAACAGCTTTCCATCCATTCGATATCGCAGGTGTATTCCGCTCGGACCATCCCTGAAGGCGTCTGACAGCAATGCTGATAAATACATACAAAACAGTGTTGGTGCCAACGCGCAACCCTGCTTGACGCCACCGGACACAGGAAATTCTATGGATTCTTCTCCGTCACCGAGCACTCTTGCCATCATACCTTCATGGAACTGACGAACTACAGCGACAAACTTCGTGGGATAACCGAACTTGTGCATTATGCGCCAAAGTCCTTCTCTACATACCGTGTCGAAAGCTTTCGTCAGGTTCAGGAAAGTCATGTATAAGTCGCGGTGTTGCTCCTGGCATTTCTCTTGGATCTGCCGAGTAGTAAATATCATATCGGCAGTTCCACGTCCAGCACGAAAGCCACATTGACTTTCAGGGAGAAGACCTCTCTCAAGATGCTGCTGCAGACGGTTCAACAACACGTGTGCCATTATTTTTCCGGCAATACATACCAAGGAGATGCCTCGGTAATTGTCGCATGCGTGACGACTACCTTTACCTTTATAAATGCGGACGATGCTGGCATTCTTCAGTCGCTGAGGAATTTGCTCTCCATGTCAAATACAAACAATGTAACCTCTAAACCTCGAACACACAACCAGTCAATTTCATCTATTATGAAAGCACCCAGACAAAATATTCAACACGTTTTGAAAGAAACAACAGCCCGTTTGTATAGTCACCACAAGGTTAGCGTTTTTATTTTGCTAATTGTCTAAACATACTAATCAGTTTTTGTCTTTAGAAAAAGGACGTGTTTTCAGTAGATATGGTTTTATGTAATATTGAAAAAGTTAACTAGGATAAAAAGGACTTACCACTTGACGTCCAGTTCCACATTGAGTTAAACCTTATAATTCATTGTTGAAAGTGCAAGTAAAGAAAAAAAATCTATAACACAACATATACAGCGTGGGAGAGGGCACACTGCACACATGTTGATTTACTTATATATCTTGGAGAGTGCTCTACCACTCTCTATGGAGGAATGCATTGAAAAAAATGGCCACAACCATCGCAATAATACATAAACTCAGCTGAAGTTTCTACTCCAACAGACATCATAAGGCTGAAATAATGAGCTATTTTTTGAATAATATCAACTTCACAATTTGATTCGTAAGATACTTCTGTGACCAATGCCCGTCTATTAATTAATCACGCCACTACTTTCCTGCTACCTCCTTCTACAAAGTCACCGTGACCATCGCACAGTGTATATCATGTTTTAAGTATATATATAGTGAGTTCTTAAAGTTTATATAAACTTTTGGTGAAGTAATAATGAATACTGTAGTAATATACTATGTTATAAATAAATTTTGTGAAAGTTAGGATTTTTGTGTTATTTATCTAGCATCAACCCACACTTTTTTTAATTTCATAATTTGGACAAAGGACAGGTATCTCAGCTTGTTACAGATAATATGGGTTTCTATGATATAAGTTTGTATCGATAGGATTGTCACAAGGAATTTGCACACTTAGATGAATATCATTGTCCCACTTAATATGTGTTACTCTATCAATTATGAAAACGGTCAAATGACAGTCTACACTAATTGTAATATATTTTGTAAATATGCAGGCTGCTATAATAGGCATAAATCCAAGACAAAAAACAACAACCAAACTCTGTCATATTGTGATACGTTTATCAATGCACATCAAGTTCCAAAATCCTGGAGTGAAAAATACGTTCCCCACTGAGTGAACAATGTAGAGAAGTTAAGTTTGCAGCCTGTAAAAACCTATGTTATAGTTCAATATCACTTATGTTTTCTTCAATCTCGAGGTGTCAAAGATCCTTCTTAGAAATACAAGTTTTTGAGACCGATCAGGAGACAGGAACATAAGAAGTTAATTACTGTGTGGTCTATGATTTTAATGGTAAAAAAGCTGTTTGAACGATATGAAGTATTTGACGGTTTTTGTAACTGTCTCTTTTCTAAGGAACACCACAGAGGGTATACAGCAATCACCAATAATATGGATTGGACAGGCACTTTATTTTGAATTATTTGATCTATTAGTATACGACACCACAGATCGTCGTTAATGGAAGGGGGGATTATGTAAATGGAGGTAAAATGTTTCAAGACCCGGATCATTGACAGCTTTGTCTTTATTCCTATGACTTCCATATTCTTAAAAAACCTTTGGTTTGGAAGAGTTACAGAAAGGCTATTTTTCACACATATTCAACACAAGATCCAACAAGAATTACCAGGGAATTATACCAGACATCTACTTTTATTCACCAGAAACTGTGTCAACATCCTGAAGTGGCAATTAGAGCGACAAAAGGAAGGATACCTCTTTGAATTCCAGGAACAGATGTATTGGTAAGATTTTTCACACTGATATTTAACTTTGAAATTCGCTTTTAATTAATTGTTATGCATGTATGAAATATATCTAATTTTTGTTTCATGTTCATTTTGCAGATAGTATCGTTCTGACGTTGATATACTTAGATGGTGCAGGCTCCATTTCATAGAAGAGTTTCTTTTGACATGTGATAATAAACCATTTCGATACACTACCGTTACTTTTGCATGTATAGTGATCTACGGGAGGAATTTTAGTTCTCCAAAATTCGTTGCTTTGATCCACAAACATGGCTATAGTACATCCAACAGTTATAGCAAAGTCAATATCCAGTGGCTGGATTGTATCTATAAAGCTCAAGGGATTACCATTCAACATGTCCTGAATGGTGTACAATAACAAATTTTTTAATTACAGAGTAGAGGGATTCTGAAGTGAAACAAGGACAATATACGGGTTTTATGCATATTGCTATCATGGACGTCATTGATGTTATGACTCGGATACAATGTTGTTTTTATAACACCAATGTGAGAGACAGAGGTAACTTGAAGATATTGGATACTAACTTAGCAATATAGTTTAATGCAACGAAGAAATCTGTTGTTGATTTACAGCATTTCATCATTGATGATGAAATAGTTTCTTGTTCTGACGTCCGTAATGCTTTCTTTGTAGGCAGAGTTAACACTACCAGACTGTTGTATGATGAAGTATGGATGAAGTGCAAAATATGTCGACTTTACATCATTCTATTCTTGAACTAATAAGTACTGTGAATAACCTGTTGGGCATCTAGTTATAATTACTACTAATATTTCTCATTTAGGTTTAAATTCTTATTTTGGATTTGTCAGTTTAAAAGTATCATTACCAAAAAAAGTTCTTCATCCAGTTCTCCCCCTAAGATGTCCTGGAAAATTAACTTTTCCTCTATGTAAAATTTACATTCAAGTGTTGATTCCAGTTAATGGGCATTTATTGAGTTTAATATTTCCTTGAAAATTTTCAGATATTTTTGGAGGATACGTGGACACCTATTTAAAGCTTGAACAGACTATAACATGTCAATCTATAGATATTAACATAACATTGTCATTACCATATAACAAACCTAACTCCTCCCCATGACCTACGGCTGCAAAGAGGGCATGAAATGTCGTTATCTTACTTTACATTCAACAGAAAATATGAAAATGCTAGGAACTTAATAAGGTGAGTTCGTTTTCATTTATTTCTAATTAAAGCTGGTACATAATCTACCTAACTGTTAAAATATGAAAGAGACTGATACGTGAAACACGCGGACTTTATAAACACGGGCTTGACCCAGGTTGATCTGATCTTTGAACATTAGTCATTTGCGGAAACTTACAACAAGTTGTAAAACATACACATCACTGGATACACTGAAATCACATTTCTTTAACCTTTGGGCATCATATTGAAATCAAGAATATTAAAAATAATTTTCAAAACTTATTATACTAAACACAAACAAATACAAAATAAAAAAAAATATTTATATATTATGTACACAGTATGATAATATAATTGACTCATGATGACTTCAAGGAGTTATTATAATATAATAAATAGGTATGAAATTTGAATATGAATACCTTTCTAAACAAGTCAAATATATATATATATTCTGTGTAAATCTTAGATTTTTGTACAATGCATTTTGAATAGGTGTGAAACAACAAACATACACGTAGTTGTCTGCCATTTGGGCATAATGTAGAAAAGTTGAACGTAGGTCACTAAATCCACTGTTTAACTAAACAATCCAGTACTTTATCGACTATTCGGATGAGAAGTAACCTTCATACTATAAATTTGAAGACTGGCTCTCCTACATTTGACTCACAGTAGCTCAGTAGAAAGTCTGTAAGCTAACGACACTAAAAATCAGGTTTCAATAGCTGCTGTCGTCAAAGTGCAGATAGTCCATTGTGTAGCTTTGCACTTTACAACAACCAAGTAAACAACTGCTAAAATTATGAAATAATATGAAATTGCAGATTTGGTGTCCTATGTAAAAAATAATACTCTCATTTGGATTGTACAAAACGTTTATCCAAACACTTGCAATTTTGTAGTTATTAAAATGCAAAGGTATGTATCCTCTTCAATACAAACTATAAACGAACGTGCAACATGCGTAAAACGAACTTAAACACTGCATATACACAGAATGTCTGTGACTTGAGTGTTATAACACTCTTGAATCATGTCACATAACAATGCTACTGACCTTTATATGATTAGTATCAGTTTTTGTGTAGGTAGGAAAGGAAGCAATAGAACTTTCTGTTTGTAGGTAACTTTTAAGCAGTTTAATTATTTGATATCAAAAAGGTTCCACTGGAAAATTACAAAGCTCTGTAAATTTTAAATATGTGGTATGAGTTTATTGGGTCTTAGCACAAAAGGGTACACTGTTCAGCTATTTCAATGATCTAGTATTTTGTACTTGTACTTACAAAAGAATCTAAGAAAATCTATGATTGTTATACGGAAGTTGTGATATTCTACTGGATGCTATCTTTTTGACAAAACATAAAATGGTAAGTGTCGCTATGTATTTCACTTAATAAATTCTATTTATGTAATAGAAAAATGTTTATTTGAAAAGTTTACATATATGATTGGATTTGTTCTACAGCAATTCATTCATTTAGAAAACCGTTTCATAGCTTGTGGGTAAAATCAGACGTAGTAGGACATAAGAATGAAAGTAGGGCTACAGAATTCATGATAAATTGAATAATTGCTAATAGGCATACTTTCAATTTTCCGTTTGGACATACTGTATTACGTTTGGTTTATATGATTCAGACTAGAATTTGATCATTTTGCGCATAAAACGACACGAATCAGTACTTTTCAGGATTACCTAGTTAAATTAGTGTATGGACGATCCCATGAATATAACGTATGGGATAGATAACTATCTAGGGTTTGAATATTTATGTATATATTTATATGAGAAAACAGGCTTTTCCAGGACTGCGTAGATAGTAGATTAAAGCTATTATATGTATATTCATTAGATCAAATCATGAAGTACTCTATATAAGTAGTCAAACTGCAAGAAAGCGGGATGAAACACAAATTTAATTTCACTGAGTGACGAACTGAGTACAAATCGTACTATTCACTTACCATTGGATATACAATTTTAGTTAATGTTTTATATAATCTATGTCTAGAGATTGAAAGTTTTATGTATAAATGTATATGGTCCGGCATGTCCAGGTAGTTAAGGGCACTCGACTCACAATTTCAGGGTTGCGGGTTCGAATCCCCGTCCCACCAAACATGTTGGCCCAATCAGCCGTAGAGGCGTTATAATGTGGTGATCGATCCCACTATTCGTTGGTAAAAGAGTAGCCCAAGGGTTGGCGGTGGGTTGTGATGACTAGCTGCTTTCCCTCTAGTCTTTCACTGATAGATTAGGGATGGTTAGCGCAGATAGCTCTCTTGCAGCTTTGCGCGAAATTCAAAACAACTCAAACCGATAAATGTATACGGAAAACAATTCTCTGGGCAGATTGTAAGTTAAACTAGTGTATAGATAATAATGAAGTACATTAAATGAATATCCAAACTGTAATAAATGAAACATTAAGTATTAATTTTATTTATTCAAACACTATGTTTGCTACTGAACAAATGAATATTGAAGTAAAATTATAGTAGAAAGTCGACCATAATGATAATGTAGAACTAACATTGTGTATGAAATTTTTGCTATCTAGGTTAAAAAGGTTGGGACATGTTGACAGCCAACAACTGGACCACCCTCATGTGCCATTCTACATGACTGAACTTGAAAATCATGTTCAAATAGGACAATCAACACCCTCTTGTGGTTTACTTGCGAACCACATGAAACATCAGCCCTTGTTGTTCCTACATATAGATGATTTCATCGCCCTCCCTAGTGACAAACTATGGAACTATCCTCTTCCTAGTAACACATTTTAGAATAATTGTCCTCTGACACCACTCCGTGAAACTATAGCTTCATAAGTCACGTGACCTACCAGTTTCAAAACTGGGCAGCACCCTAAGATCTCGAATCACGGACAACCTTTCCACTGCAGTTTCTCTTTTGAGCGTATATTGGGCTTCCTATCTACTCACACTCGCCGCACACTCTTGTTTATGCGCGTTTTAATGTATTGTCAGATCTCTTTGTTCATAATTCCTAATTTTGTTTTTATTATTGTCAATGTGTTTTTCAAGACAAAAGAGAATATCACTATTTAGCTGTTGTACAGCTGACTAAAAATATAAAGGGCATAAAGAACGTACTTGTGAGTAAAAATATATAATTTATTCTCAATTTTACTTTAAAATGTTTTTAGTCATGGTATAAACGCAAATTAATAAAATTTAAGAGGCTTGGCAATTTTGATTAAATCACATTTTACTATCGATTTTTTGTTTCCACGTTCATCTTAATTAGTCCACTGCGGATTTCAGAGAAACAAAAGATAAATTAAATACGCTATTTTTTACTATTCCTCATTTAAAATCAGTAATAGACCAATTACTTGTAACTTTTAAAGAAAAAATTGCCATCAAACGTGATTTTAATCACAGTTGTTAAGACTGATGAATTGAATTCCTTCACTAGCTTCGGCTTTTTATACCACAGTATGAGTTTCTTATGCTGGACTAATTACAAGGAATGCGAAAAAATATTTGCAGCCAAACGCGATTTTAATCATAATTGTGAATACTTTTACAGTTGGCTTTACAAATCTATGTGTAGCGTGCGTGTTTAGAAGACATAATCTCTAAGTTGGAAATATACAGTACTTTAAAATCAAATTGCTGGATGGAAAATCGGCTAAACATGCTTTATAACTAGTTCATGACTCGTTATATTTGTTTGTTTGTTTGGAATTCAGCACACAGCTACGCAATAGGCTATCTGTGCTCTGCCCACCATGGGTATCGAAATCCGGTTTCTAACGTTGTAACTCCGCAGACATACCGCTGTGCCACCGGGAGGCGAGCCGTTATATAAATAGTGCCCTATACTTATTTAGTATTAGTTTTGTAGCATAATGGCAACTGAAGATTACAAACTGTGAAAATGCTGTGAGAATTGTTTTACACAAATATATAAAGTTATGTCGAAGGAAATACGAGTACTATTGATAACCGCGTTATATTTACCAGGAATTATCTATCATGCTGGTTCTAATATTTTCAATAAAAAATTAAGGAATTGAAGTAGGATATAAAAAAGGTGATTGATATCTTCTTAATATATATATAAGCTATTTAAGCATGTCTTTACAGGGCAATTAAATTAATGATATAGGACAATACATAGCCAAAACTTATATGTTGCCTTCATTTCATATGTATGATAAATAACAATGGACAACAGAAAATTTGCTACCGGAAAAAACTCAAGTGATTCGGGGTAATTTGATGGTGCTATTTTCAAAAATGTAGTCAAAATTTGTCCATCGCCCCTAGATTTTGAGTTATTGTAATATTTCAATATTTTATCAGCACAATGTGAAATACCATGCAATAAACTCAGTACAATAGATATAAGCTGCGAAATACAGTTTGGATAACTTCAAACATTGACTGTATTGTATTGGTGTAATATTCCGAATATATTGTTCATATATGCGATTTGTTCTTGATATAATTGTAGTGAATTGCACCACTTTTGCTTCATTCTAACGCTTACCTGCTCCGCTCAGGAATCACGAAACACATGCTTTGTTTGCTAGAACACCTGAGAAGTACCTCGACTGAACATAAAAGGTGCGGAGTCAGACGCCTTTCTCTCAGTTGCCTCTTACTCACTCATTTGGTCATCACTTCGCCTTGCTCTACGCACAGTCAAAACAAAGTCCAATCTTCTTCCTCACATCATACCCGCGATATAATCAAATTATGCAAAACATTTTTCAGAAAATCATTTGAAATGCTGATTGCTTCCAGTTAATGTAAAGGACGAAAGTTTCTGCTACATTTTGGAAAACATATTACAGTTTTATGAAGAAAAAACATCAGACACAAGGTAAAGGTAGCTTACTACCACTATTTTGGGTGTAAAATTTGTGACTAAAAAAAAACATTGGGCTCCATAAATGTTGTACAGTTTGAACATCTAGCTTGACACAGTGGCTGAAGAGAGCAAGTATGCCATTTGCAGTTCACATGTTATGGCGTGAACCCAAAGATCATCTAACTGACTGTTATTATTGCATGTCTAAAGTTTCTGGATATTCAGGCAAAAAAAACAATGCATTAAATATCCAGATATTTCATCTTCAATGAAACTAGTGCCTCATGGGGATGGTCTTCCAGTTCCGCAACCATCAGCGAATTGGGAAACAGAAGAGTTATCCTGCTAAGAAAACAATGAATCATTTTCATCCTCTTCATCTAGCAATTCTATTCCTATAGCACCTCAACATAAAACTGTCTCAACTGAGAAAAGCTAAATGATCTGATTCGTGACTTGTCTATATCAAAGTAGCATGGGGTACGTATAAGCTCTTGTTTACAGCATTGGAATTTATTAGCTCCAGGAACAAGAGTTTCAATTTACCAAAGTCACCATCAGAGTCTTGCTTCTCATTACAGCATGCAAGATACCTTGTGTACAAATGTTGATGCACTAATGGAAGAATTAGGTACTGAACATCATCCTCAAGAATGGAGACTTTTTATCGACTCATCTAAAGTTAGTCTGAACGCTGTACTTTTGCACAATGGGAACATTAAACCATCGATTCGTGTTGCTCATGCTGTGAACATGAAAGAAACATGCAGATTATACTTGAGCCCACCAAATATGATCTCAATAGGTGGAACATATGTAGTGATCTAAAGGTTGTTGAAGAATGGGTATACCAAACATTCTTGCTTTTTGTGTCTCTGTGACAGCTGAGATGATAAAAATAATTTCAAAAAGAAGGAATGGCCAATGAGAGAGAATTACATACCAGGAAAATAGAATATTGAGTATCAACCTTTGGTAGATCCTCAAATTGTCTTTCTGCCCCACTTCATGTTTAACTGGGACTCATGAATAATTTTGTAAAAGGAATGAACAATGATAATAATGGTTTCCAAAAAATCAGTGAAGCAAAAATGAAAGGTGGTATCATTCTTGGGTCACATATTCGAAAAGTGCTGATGGATGATGATTTTGAGACAGTACTCAATCAAAAATAACTTCTGGCCTGGAAACATTCAAACTGGATGTCAAAAACTTCTTAGGAAATCACAGAGATGAAAAATATGCAGTGATAATTGATGATATGCTTGAGAACTACAGGAAAATGGGGTCTAGAATGTAATTAAAGATGCACTTCTTACACTCACATTTAGACTTTTTTTCAAATGCTCTATGAGCAGTGAGCGCTTCCACCAAAATATTTCACCTTTATGTAAGGTCAGCAATATACATACAGTAAATTATTTTACATTGTTATGAATCCCTCAACATAAGCTTCTGACTATTCACTAAAACATTGAAACCAATTGTTCGAAACGAAAATAGATATTTTTACTGGGATTCTGGCAAATATTGCCAACAAAACTATAAATGTATGAGAATTTTCCAAGGCTCTAAACAAATTTAGGTCTACAAAACATTATGGAATTCTTAAAATGCTGACTGAAGGATTATCAGTTTCATTTGTTTAACTTTAGCATCTTAAGGAGATTAACATCTCAACATATATCTTTTCAAAGTCGATTACATCAACATTTTTTGTCCATATTGACCAATTAAATTTGAACACATTGGAAATCTCACTATGTCCCAGTACGTTTAGTCCTGGAACTTGGCATATTGGTTAAGTACAAGCTATAAACAAAACAACACAACAGGGTATTAAGACCAACTGTACAAAACGAGACACACAAAAAAGGAGTTGTTGTTCCAGTTGCATGTATAAGACACATCTAGAAAAGAGGATAATTAGATCTCTTGTATATGACTTTCTTAGTTTGAATAACTTGTTTTGTAAAGAAGTAGGGTTCTTAATGATGCTCGTAGTCATATATCTTAAAATTTCTTCTTAGTTTCTCTCCCAATGCTTTGATAAAGATACAACAATTTTTATTACTAATCGTGGCTGAGAGTTAGTTGTTCCTAACAAAAACTTCTTAAAACCTTTTTCATTTCTTATGAATTCAATCAATGCATCATATTTTTTGATACTCTGACTTCAGAAGATACGCAAAAATAATTGTGACTGCATACACTACGAATGGAACGCACATGCCACAGAGTAAAAATATACGCCAACTTTATGTGCTCATGAGTGAGCACGAAATGGAAATAAAAAGTTTTTAATAATAACTTGCCTGCTAAAGTGTCAAATGCTAATGTTAAGAGTCACAACTTGGAAAAACCTGAATACGTAAAGAAAAAAGGGAAATGCAGGAAATCGACGCTGATATAACTAACTCACTCTAAGGTATTACTCAGAACATCGGATACAACATATACAAATCCCGAGTTTCATGAAGACAAAAACTAAATTTAAATCAAGATAACTGATATATTAACAAGATAATTAAAAACTGTTAATTCAAAAAGGGGTAACAGGGATCGTCAAAAAAGTACAGAAACAAGTTGAACCAAAATACAAAGATTATATTTTCAAGTCTACAACTAGGGACTCTAAAAGAAGCAAACAAACTACGTCCATTTATGGAGAATAGATTGTACGCTACATAGATACGTATTTATGTATATTCAGTTGAATGTTACATGTTTTTTAACAGTTTACTGCTGCATTGGCTTTATTTCCACCCAACCATTATTTACTGAGCCAGGTGGTTTTAGACCTGAGGTTTCGTGTAAACACGCGTTTAATTAGAGTCAAGTAGAAAGGAAGTCGCTCACAACAACATCGCATATACTATGTATTTATAGTCACGTAAATCAACTTTCAAGGGAGAATAGTCAGCTTTTTAAATAGATCATGGACATTCGCAACTTTTCATGTAGCATATCTGTCTAGATTTTGGTGCAAAATACCTAGCCGATTTTGACGTAGGCTTGTGAAACAATAATAAAATGATACTAAAATACACAATTTCAGCGAAGTACGAACATCAGTAGAATAAATCACCTCTCACAAGAGTAGAGAAATCTACTATGGTAATCGTCTACTGTTAGAAAACGCACTGGAATAGTCGCAGAAAACCACGTATAATCAAAGTGCAACAGAACTCGAGAAATGATGAAGAAGAGCAAACTCGAGAAACGGTGAATCTTCCACGTGGCAGTTTTCAATTAATGCGCTATAAGTTGCACAAGTTATTTTCCAATTAATGCGCATTAGTAAAACACCGGATTTTTTCAATGGCAGAAAGTGAAGGACTTAGCGAAATTCTTCAAGGCGAAAAAAAAAGGTGCTTGTATTAATTTCAAAACTATCCTATGACATACTCATTACTGCATTCATTACTACTGTCCAGGTTTCAGTAAAAATATTCGTAGCAGTTTTTCTATAGCGGTTTGTAAAACAGAGCATTTCCGACTAGTATAATGGTGCTTGAATGGCTTCGAAGAGTTAATGTTGGTAGCAAAGAATAACTTAGAAAATTTCAGAGGGTGGAAATCTCGACTTTCAAGTATCAACTTAAAAATAGTCATACAACATTCGCAGGGGTTTGTTTAGTAGCAGTATACTTAGCTGTTTTTGCTGTAGGCTTCGGTGCTAGAATGTGTGTGTGTTTGTTTTATAACATATATTTGTTGTCCACCACCGGGAATTGAACCCCCGGATTTTAGCGTTGCAAGTCCGTAGACCTACTGTTGTCCTACTTGGGGACCGGTGTTTGAATGGCTTCGAAGAGAAACTTGGCCAATAGCGATGTAAACAAACTGATAAAATCTCTCATTCTCTTTCAAGAATTAACATAAAAATAGCCCCATGACCTACGCAGGAGTTTTATTAATAGGTTTGCTCAGGTTTGAATAAAATATTCCTAGCCGTCGTTTTCTGTAGGCTTGTGAAACAAGAATAATATGAATAATAATAATATGAAAAACAAATGGATGAATTTTGAATTTTGTCTAACAATCGGATAATCAACTTTTTCTCGATTATCAATACTTTTGCCAATATGATCTATTAGAATTTTTGTGAACTTCCTAGGTGATCCATATTATGAATAATTATTTTCAGTCGAAATAGCTAAATTTATTCAATTTTTTGTATTCTTCCCTGCACAGGATATTCTGTTGATTAATAGTTTTTGTTTTTAGAGCAAAGTATAACGTTTGTTCGAATGGGTTTTTATTCTTATTGTTTTGTTCAAGAGGAAAGAAGTTATATTCTCATTTTGATAAAATAATAATATGCCATTTTACAAAGTGAATATCATTTAACAGTATATTCATAGCTGCTGTAAGATGTGAAATTCTCGTAACAGCAAACACTGACACCTAGAAATGCTATTATTTTATTTAAGATGACACTGTATTTGATATTGACAAATAAAACAATATTAAAAAATCATGTTAATTATCATGTATGCACTTTCATGATTTATAAAAACATTACTGTAATAAAGCTGCATACATTATATTTTCTATAGCATAATACTAGAATCAGAAAGTTTAATGTATTTATGTACTGATATAATAACTACTAAAATAGAACTTCTTTGAATATTCAGAAAACAAACCCCAGATATCTGACTCTCTTTCAAACTAAGTATCTGATTTTATCGGTTCCTTGAAGACCACAGAAGAGCAGATAGAATATGAACAAACATATGCAGAACAATGTTTTTTACACCTTTTTGTCATAAATCCACATGAAAAATGTGATAATTTTAACAATAAGTTGTCGATCTCGGCAATGTTCTATCCCCCCCCTCCCATCTACCTATCTCCAAATGTCATCCTTTTCTCAACGAAACAGGAAGGGTAATATTCGTAATTTTTCAAATATCCAAAGTAAATGAAAGTTCATATAGCGACTTGGGAGACTTAGGAAAATGAAACATGTGATAAAAATTAAAGAAGTAACAAGTGATACGTGAATAGAAGAAAAACTATAAAAACATTTTGTAGAGAACAAGCATATATAAAATAGAAAATGTGGGAAACATATCGGAAAATACAACACATGAAAAGAAAATTAATATTGTATGGTTGCAAAACATTATGGTAGAATAAGGAAAAGGAAGACATATAAATAAAACATGAAGTACATAGTTTAATAAAACTACAAATTTACGAAACTTATAAGTATAGAAAAACAGTAGTAAAAAAAATTGAAAAAATAAATAAAAAAAAGAAAAGGTAATTAAAAATTTAAATATAAACACCACATAAAAATGAAAATACAGATTGTAAAATAATAAAAGTATAACGTACAATAAAAAGAGAGGCAGGAAAAAAAACATTATCCAAGACCGAAAATTCTAAATAAAAATTAAGAATTAGACAATGATAACAAGAATTGAAAATTTGAAATAAACAATTACAACTTTAACCGCAACTAGATACGACACTCTAGAATAGCAATGTGAGTTTAGAGACGAATAATTTGGAAACATTTCGATGAATGAAATGTAATGTGAGATGAAGAAGAAATTAGAAACTAAACAACAACAATGAAAAATTAAATGCACTTGAAGAAATTAATTTCATTCACTCCTGGCACAGATAGGTCATCAAATTCAAGCTGTTTTGTAGTTTATTTAGCTTATTCACTATTTTGATAAATCTGTAATTCAGAAAGTCGTAAAATTTTTTGGATTTTCCTACATCTGAACTATAGAAAGAAAACGAATACTTACTCATCCGTATGGCAGGATCGTGCCGAACCTGGTGAGGAGAAGGGAAAATGTTCATTTACTGCTACTGCACTTGCTCTAAGACTGATATGTTTTGATTTGTAGGATGATTAATTAGGTGTTATAGAATGAAAATATATCTTTTTACCTCTAGTACCACAAAGAGAATTTTATTTTCTTACCCCTACACTTTATATGTGCACACACGAAGTATAAAACCCGTTAACATATTATAGAAATTAATTTATTTAGAAACAAGTTAAGCTGAGTTCATGAAGAGCGGTATAAATTTTGATGCCATTAATGATGATATATTGATACTGCTGTTAAATGTATCATATAATTATCAGGTAATTTCCAAAATATACAAACTCTATGTTTAAGCTAACTTTGAAGTATATTTTTGACTTCAATGTTTTTCTTTATGGATGGAAGTGTAATTACTGACTTTGAAATTATCTAGCTTGCCTTAAAGTCAGGGTATTTGTAAAAACTCTCTTCATACTCGAGCACGATTAGTCATCATTATAAAGTAAAACTATTTAAAAACTTCAGAAGTCAGAACGAGTCAGAAGCAGCTATAAGTAAAGGAAAACCAGAAAAAAACTCCACCAAACCAATTATTAATTATCTACTTTCCGAAACAAATTATGCTCTCAAAAAAAAAAAGGTGTGGCCTAATAATTAGCGTGCACAGAGAGTGAATCTAAAAATTGATGTTTCGCGTTCTGTTATCATAAAAACGCGCTCCGCACTTTGGGATCGTGAGTGCACAATAAAAAAAAAAGAGTCAAATCCCACTATTCTGTGGGGTAAATATAGCCACAATGGTAGGCGTTGGGAGATTGTTGATTTCCTTTTAATATATCAGTCCGAAACTACGAACGGCTATGCTTCTTTGTGTAACTTTGTGCGAAAATCTTGACACAAAACTACACTCCCTAATTTGTGTAAAATACAAAGACGCCCAGTGATTCATTATCATAGCTATCGCATGCAAATCACTCGAAGTAGCGAATAGCATAATGTTAATAAATATATAGCTTGAGTTACAGCAACTTAAGTTACGACATAACCACGTTTCCTGTAGCTTTTTGACACATGATATAATACATGTAGCGAGTAACTGTAACTAGGTTGGATTTTATTGTGACAATATTGTCGTACAATAGTAACCCTTCTTATTGTTATTACCAGAAATTTATATAGCAGTAAGGTATTTTTTAACAAATCTTATCAAAATCCTTTCTTATGAAATATCTAACGAAAAACCAAAATTGATTTTACATGCGTGTGTGTGTGTGTATATATATATTATTACTGGAATAATCAAATCTTTCTAAAATGAACTGACCCTATTGAATTAATGTAAGAATAATTTAGCGACTAATCACCGGAATAGATTACTTTTTTACCATACTCGAGAAATTAGGAAAACCTAGAAAGGGCTTAACACTTTATTTGTAAACGTTTAATTACAGTTTTACTCTAGGGTCTCAGTAACATATGACGTTCTGATTGAATATTTGTCGCCATCAAATTAATAAACTAGTTTAAAATAAGTCTAGCCTAATTTCAAAGCAAAACTTTTTAGTTTGAATAACTTTTTATAACAAATGTTTTAATTTATTTTTCATTGTACTGCCACGAACACCAGTGAGACGTACATAGAATCAGGTGCTCTATTATGTTGTAACAGGTAGGTTACAGAAATAAATGCTGTGTTAAAATGTTCATTACACGTTGATTACACTACATTCAATCATATCGTTTATCTTCACTAGTTGTAACTAGATACACATGAAATTACTGATGAGACTTTATTGGCCTAGTAATGCTAGTCCCCAGAAATTTGCATTAAAAGGTACCCTTCTTATTGGTCTCAACATATCCTGTTAGTAAATGAGCAATAAACTAAAGGAGTCAACAAAAAGCGGATTGGGCTTAATGTGTGCTTTTTCCTTGATTTTTGCATTAGCTCTTTTTTTTTTAACTGTGAGTTGAGACTGATAGGACATTTTAAACATTGGCTGTTGTAAACAAACTGCTTAGCAAAAAATGAGTTAGCTTTTTCACATTGAACTAAAGCTTTCGTTAAATAGAGAAAAAACCTTTTTAATAGACTTGGTAGTAATAGGAACACAACTTTTTGCTGAGGCTCTTCTGGCCGGTAAGACTAAATTCTGCAAAACGTTTTCATTAAAATGTCTATTTTGATTTTTGAGTTCAAAGTTTAATTACTATTCGGTTACTAAGTTAAGTTGTTACGCAATTATTAAATTCAAATGTTATGTAGCCATTAAGTTTAGTTGTTACTTAGTTACCAGCTTTAATTGTTACGTAGTTACTAAGATTAATTGTTATGTAGCTACTAAGTTTAGTTGTTACGTAGTTACTAACTTTAATTGTTATTTAGCTACTAAGACTGGTCGCTATTCGGTAACACAGTTTATTACTTAATTAACAAGTTTTATTTTTGTTTAGTTATGAAGTTAAAGTAATGTTACGTAATAACTCCTAAACTGTATTAATACTATTAGTATTTAGTATTAATAATACTAAATCAGACCACTGTGACGTTCTTATTATTTATAAAAATGAAATTCTAAATACATTTTGTATATATTATTCTCAAAGAACAGTTTTAATGCCTAAAGTAAGTTAGTTTATAAAATTTACATCTAGGTAGACTTCGTACAATTTTCTATAAAACATTAACTCCATGTCGAGATATAACAACACAGAGTAATAAAATAAAATCCAAATATAATTGTTATCAGGATTGAGAAAGTCTTCAAAAATAAGAATAAGTATAAAATGGATTTCCTGAGCACGAGATGGCGCCCTATTTGCGTACTGATTTTCAATATTTCATACATACTGGTATGGAGATATAAAAAAATCAAAATTGACTATTTTCTTCGTAAATGAGGCGTAGAAGAAATATTAAGGATAGAACCTTTCAATATTGATAATATAAGGAGAAATAATAAAACGATATTTTTGCAACTAAAGAGTAGTCTTCTCGCTAAATATAGAAATTCGGCAAATACCTAATAGAATCTATCTATTTATTATTAATATTTTACTTTACTTTAATATTCTTAATGCTATGATCAAATGTTAAGGCTTTGAGAAAGCCATAAAGTAAAAAAAAAGTAAAAATAAAAACTGTTCGACTAACTTATCATTTAGCTATGTTGATTATTAAATACCAAAGAGGCCTCTTGAACAACACATAACAACGTATAAATAAAGTGCTATCTGGTGAACATAAAACATTTGTATATATTTGTTACGTTTTTCTAATATTACAATATAAAGTTATTGCTCTCATATTCATTTGAAATTAACGTGTGGTGTAAAATGCTCTTTTCGATATAAAGCACGGTTGATTATGTGGATATAAATTTCACAAAACTTCTACTGGATGTATTGACGGGACTTCTAAGTTTAAAATAATCATATAGGGAATACTTCTTCAGTTCAGATATTATAACGGTGGATCTTGTAAGTATCGCAAACAAAATATTAAGAAGAAATGTTCTAAAGTATTAGTTTAGTTCTAATAACTGAATAATCAAATTAGTAAAACATCTTACTATGATTTTAGAAGAAAATTGAGCCAGTTATTCGTATAAGAATAGCTCTTTTATCAGTTTCTTTGAAATAGTAAAATTATGTTTACATATCAACAGTTGTTAGAAAATAGGCATTTTTTTCTAGCCAAACCTTTCTGTCTTCGAAACCTCTTGACATGAACAAAGATGACGACACACAATAAAATAAGAAGTAGCAGCATCACAAAGCTGAGAACGGCACCTAGAAGTGGTCTAAATGCTGAGGTGGCAGAACGACCTGAAAGAAACGAACACGTTATTGCAAAGATGATTGAAGAAAAGAGTACGAACAACAGAGATTATCTCAAAAAACTGACAACAAATACGAATACAGACTACTTCAATCGTTCTCTTTAAAATCTGTTTGTAATTTAAAAGCCCACAAAACATGCAAAAAGACTCATGACCTCCCCCCCCCTCCACTGACAAACAACAAACAAAACAAACACAGAAAGGAGCGAGTCAAAAACTTCTGTAACTTAAGTCAACAACCAACCCGAAACTATGTTCCTTTTAATACATAATATTCTGAAATAATTGATGATTAATCAGTAGATGACAGTGTTATATGACGTGCGTGTCTAATAGTATTTATTTGAAAAACAACTAGCTGTCAGTAGTTAGAGCGTGTGTTCAGATATACGCGCTGATTCAGGCAATAGGGGAGGAGGTACAGATGATGACGTCATAGTTTCACGACGTGGAATCAAAGGATGCGTTGCTAAGCCGCCATGACACTTGACAACGGAAGTTGTCTGCTGATAGAGAGCGTATTGCTAGGAGATATCACTACATGACATCATAGTTCCAGTGTTACTCAAGAAAGAGTGTGTTGCTAGGCCATGAAGTGGTCACAAGAGTGTGCATTACTGGGAGTGGATATTGTTACCAAGGTTCTATAGGCGGATGGTGGTATTGTGTGTATTTTACAAAGATGGCTGGTGTTACTAGGCATACTGTGTGTGTTTTACAAAGGTGGTTGGTGTTACTAGGCATACTGTGTGTGTTTTACAAAGATGGTTGGTGTTACTAGGTGGATTGTGTTACTAAGGTTCTATAGGTAGATGATTTTGTTAAGGATAATGGTGCTAGGGTCGATGGTGTTTCTATAATAGGATATATCGATAGGATGATCAGCTCATTGTAGGTTGTCTCAATGTGTCTCAATATGTGATTACATCATCAACATTGTAGTCTAGATTTGATTGTATGTCCTAAAAAGTTACAAGTAATGTTAATGATTTAACGAGACAACTATTATAACATAGTGTATTATGAAATTATTGTATATTATTTAGAGATTTAAATAAGTGTCCTTGTCAGTGCAAATATATGTTGTAAAATATATTAATTATGGAAATGAATTAGAACTAAGGGTTTTACATATAGAACATCAGAAATGAAAATGGTACGTATCACAAATTAAATATAGACGCAAAAAGTATAATCATTATGTTAAATCGATACTTAAAAACACAATTGGCTAGCTGTTTCATTCATTATTTATAAAAATGATATATTATGTATGATGAATTTTTTCTGGACAGATAATTGTAAAAGTATATGAAGTAAATTATTGACTATAATAGAACCTTAGTATCACTGTCCGCCTATATAACCTTGGTCACACAGTCCGCTTATAGAACCTTGATAACAGCTCTATCAACAGAACTGATAACCATTCAGAGTGACACTACAAAGTTCAAATCCCTTACAACAGATATACTCTTCCTAACCAATCGAAGGGAAGATAAATTACAACACATTATGTATGATACAGTTCTTCCAGGGCAGATAATTATAAACGTATGTAAAATAAATTAGTGACTGTAATACTTACCTCGTTCAAATAATGGATACATTAAGACAGTATAACAGATAAGAACTGATATTTTGAAAGATAAAGGAGAAGTTTGGATTCGTCCGTCAGTTTTATGGAAAGGAAAGCATTACTTGTTTTAGTTTTAGGCGAACATGTCACTTGGTCTTACACCAGAGGTCAAGCTTTCTCAACTTCTGATATACTCTTCCTAATCATTCAAAGAGAAGAAAAATTACAACGCTTGCTTAGGGACTTAAAAAACAAAAACGGTATTACTGACAATGCGTTCAACCAATAATATCTTTGTGGATCGCGACCTGGTACAAAACATGGCCTCTAGGCCCTATTCGTTCAGTAATCAGAAAGCACAGTTACAAAGCAGTCAAATTCCTTGTACCTATTCTTAAACTATTAACATTTAATGAATTTACTGTCCTGGGCTCGTTTTAAATTTGTTAATGAGTTAAGAGATTTAAACCCTCTCAATGAATTTTTGATGGCTAGCTTTGATATAACTTCTTTATTCAAGAACATTTTATTGGATGCGACCATCGACATTTGTTTGGAAAACCTCTTTCAAGAGGAATTTCTTGTTCATGGTTTAACTAAGGAAAAAGTTAGATCTTTAATAATTCACTCTATAAAGAACAACCATTTTGTAATTAACGGAAAACTATATGACAAAATGGATGGCGTGGTTATGGGATTCTCACTAGGATCAACTCTAGCTAACATTTTTTCTGCGCTATCACGAACAAAATAGGTTGAAAAACGGCCCAAAGAAACTCAAACCAACGTTGATGACAGTTTCATCATATTTCGATCAGAGGATGAAGTTCAACAGTTTCTTAAGTATTTAAAATCGCAACACTCGTTTACCTATGAAATTGGAGAAAAGAATACTTTGACTGATCACTCGAGATGTTCATAGTTTTTTAACGTCAATATATCGAAAGAAAACGTTCAGGGGACAGCTTACCCAGTTTGATAGTTTCATTCCTGTAAAGTATAAGATCAACTTAGTAACATGTCTACTGCCTTTAAAATTTAATTTTACACTCTGAGATTGGTTTTCTTCATGAAATATTATTGTATAATGGATACCCTAAAAAAATGATTAAAAGCCTAATCAGGATATTTTTGAACAAAAGATTTAAAACTCCCCTTAAAAATGTTCGCAGTTTTATTGACCATTCCTTACCTGGGACAAAACAAAAGTGTTATACTTTCTAAACAGCTTCAATCTTTAATAAGAAAGTTCTACCCACAAGTCAAACTTAACAACCTTTTTCAAACCATCCTTTAGGTTAAATCATCTCTTTAACACAAAGGATTGTCTACCTATCTCTCTTCACTCATGGATTGTATACAAATACACGTGCGGTGACTGTAAGACCGCCTATATCCGGAAAGCTAAACGACATTTTGCTGTTCGTATCCACGAGCACATTGGGAATATCAATGAGGCCAGGTAACATCTAGTCCACCTACTTCGGCAATTCGGAATCACAGACATGAAACTGGACATCTGATAACTCACTCAAGATTCACCATTCTTTGTAATGGTAATTCCGACCTCGAACTGTTAATCAAAGAAAGTCTATCCACAAATCTAATGTTGCTGTTTTAAAATATAACACAGTCCTCTTACACGTTTAATTTGTTTAAAGTAACTTTTACTATAAAATGAATTTATAATAAACCACTTTATAAATAGAATGTTTATAAAAATATAAGTGAAGGTTTTTGAATACTATTTCTTCGCTCCATTGTTTGTAAATAGTCAATAATACTGTTGGTCAATTTTATTGTTGTTCTCCCTTCACGCGATTATAACATTATTTTAATCTTGTATATTCTAATGTGTCAAATTATCTCAATTTTCTCTTGCGTAAAGATGATCGAAGTAGAGTGTCGAAACCTTGCATGGTCATATATATATATATGTATTCTCTGTAAGAAATTGTGTCTAATGAATTTATTTTTTACAGTTTGTTTTCTGCTAAACACATTGAGGTAATTGTGCTGTGCCCACCACGAGTATTGAAACTCAATTTTTAGCGTAATAACACTTCAGATTTGCCGCTGAGCCAGCCATTAGGTGGCATGTCTTTTATAAGCCGACGTAAAATACATATACCAAAACACAAAGATATGTTTTATTTATTATATCTTTTTAATATAATCTTGGGTATTCAGCGACTTTGGATTAGTCAAATTGGAACCTATTAACTAACACTTCTAAAACTGGATACTCAACTATCAACAATTTTGGTAGAAGAGTCTTGATTATAATAATATATAATGTTAAATATATAATATAATAATAATGTTAAATAGCGTAACAAATGAGCAATTACACGACATTTTATTCTCTCATTGATACTGTAAATCATCGCCGTTACAACTATTGTGCTATCGATGACGTATTCGCACAAAACAAATAATCAGTAAGTCACTAATTAAAGTTTTACATAAATGGCATAAAAAGAAAAGAAGTTATAAAAGTAAACATATTTAAAGAATGGGCAAAGAGAGATGAAAACGTAATCCATTAACGCGTAACATATCTAAAGAAATTCATTATTAACAACGAATTAACAAGTTACAAGAAGTTATCAAATATTTAAATTCTTTAAACAATAGGTAAAGTTATCGTACTTTGTTTTTATTTGAAATCTATATATCTTCCCACTAGGATTTAGCCAACAAATGTTAAAACCTTCAGGTAACGAACGAGGTGTATAAAAACCGATGATGAAAGTATCATACAGAAACACATCACAGTTTTATCAGACTTTAGTGTACATTGTTTTAAATCATAAAACATCATACAAGTATAGGTTTATTACCAGTGCTAAACAAAGCTACGAACGCATTTGAAATATATTTTAAAAAAGCATTTAATTAAATACAACAATATTACCAAAGAAAAAACTGTTATTCATTCGTGCATTATCCCATTGAATGTAAAGACGAAATTACAGATTTTATGACAAAAGCTTCTAAAACTTTGATTTTAGTGATCTTTACATTAGCTTTCCTATTGATAACATTAAAAAGAATATTTTATTAGCAGTTTGAATATATATTAAGAATTTTGTCAAACTGATCCTATGTGTTAGTAAACAGTAGGTAGAGG
The DNA here is from genome assembly GCF_000517525.1 of Limulus polyphemus. Taxonomy (NCBI): domain Eukaryota; kingdom Metazoa; phylum Arthropoda; class Merostomata; order Xiphosura; family Limulidae; genus Limulus; species Limulus polyphemus. The sequence continues at coordinate 81,870 of NW_013665906.1, forward strand.
TAGTAACTATAGCTGATCCTATGTGTTAGTAAACAGCAGGTAGAGGTAGTAACTATTGCTGATCCCATGTGTTAGTAAACAGTAGGTAGAGGTAGTAACTATTGCTGATCCTATGTGTTAGTAAACAGTAGGTAGAGGTAGTAACTATTGCTGATCCTATGTGTTAGTAAACAGTAGGTAGAGGTAGTAACTATTGCTGATCCTATGTGTTAGTAAACAGTAGGTAGAGGTAGTAACTATTGCTGATCCTATGTGTTAGTAAACAGTAGGGAGGTAGTAACTATTGCTGATCCTATGTGTTAGTAAACAGTAGGTAGAGGTAGTAACTATTGCTGATCCTATGTGTTAGTAAACAGTAGGTAGAGGTAGTAACTATTGCTGATCCTATGTGTTAGTAAACAGTAGGTACAGATAATAACTATTGCTGATCCTATGTGTTAGTAAACAGTAGGTAGAGATAGTAACTATTGCTGATCCTATGTGTTAGTAAACAGTAGGTTGAGGTAGTAACTATTGCTAAGAGGTAGTAACTATTGCTGATCCTATGTGTTAGTAAACAGTAGGTAGAGGTAGTAACTATTGCTGATCCTATGTGTTAGTAAACAGTAGGTAGAGGTAGTAACTATTGCTGATCCTATGTGTTAGTAAACAGTAGGTACAGATAATAACTATTGCTGATCCTATGTGTTAGTAAACAGTAGGTAGAGATAGTAACTATTGCTGATCCTATGTGTTAGTAAACAGTAGGTTGAGGTAGTAACTATTGCTAATCCTATGTGTTAGTAAACAGTAGGTACAGGTAGTAACTATTGGTGGTAACTTCAGCCTACAGTTACAGATTTATATTTATGTAAACATGAACTTTCATTTATATCAAATCTTAGTAAGAAAGACTATAACAAAGCTTTGCTCATTAGTCGAGTTGCGCTCACAGACATAATATCAATTTACCAAATTATAAAGGTTTTTCTTCACACTACCAATCAGATTTTTTTACCAGAACTTACTTTGGAAAAAATATTTCATTACAACCAAAGCACTTTACTTGGACTTAGATATAAGCATCGTCATTCCAACGTTCAAGTTCAAAGTTTTCTATAAAACACTTTTAATTTTGAAGTTTATAAATTTTCAGTTTCTTGATACAAATAAGTTATATTCCAATATAGCTACTCACAGTTTTTTAGACACAATAGAATTGGTTCAAATTACTGGACTTCGTGGACAGAACTCGTAAATTTAATTTAATTTTTCACAAACGAAGTATAACCTACTGAATTTGAAGTACAAGATTTATTAAATTTACAATTCAACAATTTTTGTATTGCTTCTTATTATGGGATTAATAAGTTTACATAATATTATGACCTTTTCAAAACTATCACGTCTACACTTAACTTCTTAGATATTTTTTAAAAGATAATAATGAACAACCTTAGTGTGGTGAAAGTCAGTTTTAACTCTCTCTAGTTATCACACATAAGTCATTAGCTTAATTACGTTACCTTTTGTTAGTTATCATATTTGCTATTGTTGTTAATTCATTGTTTAAGTTTTATTGTTACTTTGATCTCTCTCGTGTCTTAGTATGGGTTGTAAGTTGTGGCTAGTTCTCACAGATTATTTATCAACTCTGACTGGTCGTGTGTGTAAGGGATAGTCGTGGCCTTAATTTCGAATGAGTTGTATATAGTATGTCCAAACATTTATTTTTATTTTAATTAAATTTACGTATAATATAATATTTTTGTTACTTCGAGTATGTTTGTGTGGTCTGTCCAGTAACATATGCCATAGTTATTTATCTCAGATATTAATCTAATCTAAATTATATCGTCGAAGCCATTCAATGAGCTTTCATTGGCCATTAGACGTTGTCAGAGAGGATTATATTTAATCTTCAATAAGCTGATGTCACGTTTTTCAATGAGCAGTTCCTTATGTGTCTTGTAAATAAGTAATATTTCATTTGTTTTTTAATGTTAGTTTCAGTAACTGCATTGGGCCAAAATGTTTAACCAATTTATACATAATATATTTATTTTGAATTCATTTATTACACACACACGTATATAAATGTATATTTGTTACGAGGATTATTTTGCATTGTTAGCTTAGTATATGATTTAAGAATAACCTAAATTTTACCACGTGGCTGAATTTAGTGAGATATTATTATTATGACCAAAAATATCGAGGGAATCCAACGGATGAACCAATACATTCTAATCATATAAGTTCTGGTTTTACGTCATTGCATTCTTCTAGTTAGACTTGTTTATAAATTAGCTATATGATTCACTGGATTAGTGTTTAGTTATGATCTCTTTAGATAGCTTGCTTTGATCAGAAATTCTTGGTGTTGGTTACACTTGTGCATGAATTAGCTACATGATTTACTGGGTTAGTGTTTAGTCCCGATTTATGTAGAAAGTTGACTTTGATCAGAACTTCTTGGTGTTGGTTACACTTGTGCATGAATTAGCTACATGATTTACTGGGTTAGTGTTTAGTCCCGATCTATGTAGAAAGTTGACTTTGATCAGAAATTCTTGCTATACGAAATAATAAACGAGATCGAACAGTTTTAAGATTCTTAATGGATTGTCAAAATTTCACTAGTTTTAATGATTAAATGTCAATATTTTTTTTTTATTTCTGGAATAAATCACAATCTGTGGAATTGATATACTCAACATTCTGAATAGCATAGTTCTTCTGCTGAAGTTGCACAAAAGTGCTTTCAACATGTCCCTTGTTCAATAAATTGTTATAACCCTTATATACCTCACTTTCTAGAGGCTTATCGTGTCTCCTTTTCGGCCTTTACAGAAGATTTAACGTTATTTTGAGCCTCTTGCAGCCAGCTGTAAGTGTTTGTTACAGAAGATAATTAAAGCGTTAATGTTTTAAGCGCACCGAATATTATGTTTAGCATGCTGTTTTCTTTGTATTACATTTAATTAACATTTCCATGGGCAGTTCACGTATTATTTTATTTTCTTATTTATTATTTTTTATCTTGATAAATATTATTTTTCTTTTACTATAGGAAACTTGGAGTGTTTGGGGTGTACAGGGAGGGGTAGTACCTCTGTCAGAGGAACATGTCGTGCTCCTTACTGCTACTAACTTGACATTGGTTAAACAGTAACGTGTTATAGATGTAACAGATGTCACTTTCCTCTAACCACAGACAGTAGGAGTGGCTTAGTGGGTTTTCTTTGGTCAAAAGACATGTTAGTGAGAATTGGAGGAAAAACAAGCAGAATATACTAAGGTTACGTTTTACAAAGAAATTTACTTCTATGACAGTAGTTCAAGCCAACAGCTAGTGTCTCCGTGTTCTCTAGCTAAGGCCTTCAGTGGCTCAGTGGTAAGTCTGCAGTCTTACTTCGCTAAAAACCTTATTTCAATGCCCGGGGCAGAGCACAGATAGCCCAGTGTGTAGATTTGTGCTTAACAATCTCAACCAAGCATTGTGGGATGATAGTTTGGAATAAGAGGCATGTTGATAGGAATTCACAACCATCACCCCATTATTGATGTTATTGAGCATTTATTATCTTTGACGTAAGTTAACGTTAACTACATTCATACATAGCGCCGCGTTCTTACACTAAAATGCCCTCCAGTGGCACAGCGGTATGTCTGCGGACTTACAACGCTAGAACCCGGGTTTCAATACCCGTGGTGGGCATAGCTCCTCTGGTGGGAGCGCGGTAAGTCTTCGGATTTATAATGCTAAAATAAGAGGTTCGATTCCCCTCGGTAGACACAGCAGATAGCTTTGATGTGGCTTTGTTATAAGAAAACATGCACACATTAAATTTTCTATAACACAACATATACAGCGTGGGAGAGGGCACACTGCACACATGTTGATTTACTTATATGTCTTGGAGAGTGCTCTACCACTCTCTATGGAGGAATGCAAATGGAAAAAAAATGGCCACAACCATCGCAATAATACATAAACTCAGCTGAAGTTTCTACTCCAGCAGACATCATAAGGCTGAAATGAAGAGCCATTTTTTGAATAATATCAACTTCACACTTTGATTCGTAAGATACTTCTGTGACCAATGCCCGTCTATTAATTAATCATATGAAAGAGTGTGAAGGACATTAACAGCTGGGTGTTGAAAGCAGGTAACAGAAAGCACCCTTGCCGCCACTACTTTGCCGCTACCTCTTCGTACAAAGTCATGCTAGCCGTCACACAGTGTGTATCATGTTTTAAGTATGTACATAGTAAGTTCTTAAAGCTTATACAAAACGTTTGGCGAGGTTATAATGTGTTATGCCATAAATAAATTGTGTACAAGCTAGGATTTTTACATAATTTATTATAGCATCCACCCCACATCCCACCTTTTTCAAAGTTCATAACCCGGACGAAGCACGGGTACCACAGCTTGTGCTAATATAATAATAAATTGGCAAACAAGGATTTATAACCATAAAGAAGTGATTTAATTTTGGGGAAACATACTACATATATTGACATAACATTGGTGTATCTTCTTCAGGTGTAGTGGTATAACTTATAGTGATATATAAATATATAGAAACAAAGACTGTGAAGTTATAAGATATCAAGACAAAACTGTGAACTGTAATGTGATATGTGGAAACAGAGTGAAATTATCAGTGTTCCACAAAAGACTGTAAGTGGTGGAGAAATCTAAAGAAAAATGGAATTTCAAAGCATGGGATATAATCAGGATTGGACAGGAACCCAGCCGAGATTGAATACATTCAACATTTTCAAATGTATTCGGGAAGAGGTGTGTTATGAAGTAGGTTGTAAGGAACATTGGTTGGAGCTGAGAGATATGGAATGTGGCCTGTTTTCTGTCAGTCTTTAAGGGATTAAAAGATGAAAGCATTCTAAGTTGTTAGAAAGTTATTGGAGGGATGGGTCACCTTTCTTGTTTATCTGCTGTGCAGATTACGGAACCCCTAATGGGTTTGGTAATTTACATAGAGCAGGTGGTTGAGAGGTGGCAGAATGGCACTATGACTAATGCTTTACACTTATAGTCGGAAGGCTACTTGTTCGCGATATAATCTCATGTCCTTGAGTAAGACCCTAATCGTTTCAGTTTACCCAATTTATAAAGGATTCCAGGGGATAACTGGGAATTAACCTGCGATGCATTGGTACTCAGTACTGAGGCATGCGTCACCATTCTCAACCACTTGTGTCATTGAAACCGGGGTTCACTACTGGTTCCTATGAGTAGTCTCAGCATAGGATGGATTTAACCTGGTTGTGAAAACTTCGCTCTGATAAACTGATTAAGAGGCCCTTTACTTATAATGCTAGATTTCTTTAGCTGCTTTAATTGATTTTGTTATCTGTTTTATTTTGTTGATGCAAGAATTTTCTCTATTGTTTCACGTTTGCTACTATGGAATAGTTTATGTTGATTTTCTCCAATAAAATCAATTTGGCTCATATTAGTACTTCAATACCGTTATCAGTTTAGACGATGATTAGGCTATGGTTTTTTTAACCTTTCTGGTCTTATAAAATTTGATTATTGGATTTTTTTTGGAATTGTAATCATGTAAACTTAAAACTATCAGCACATTGTGTTTTTGTTTATTATAGTCTTAATTGTGACTCCATCTATGACATAAATGTGTAACTGCTTTAGAGCACATAACAAAAAGTTTGCTCATTTTTGTTGTTGCACAGAATCTTCAGTATTTTAATGATAAGCTGTTTTTAAACCTCATATAAGATATAATCACACATAATTTTGTTAGCTTTAGCTAAACAGTATAATCAAGCTATCGATAAGACTTCCATATGGAGAAGCCCATTCTTATTATTTTTGGCGTAACGAAAGATGCTTTCCATGTGAAACCCCTTTACAATATAGAAATAGAATAAATTAATTCAATTGCGATAAGTGTTATTCTTCAAGAACTTGGCTTTACAGTCTTCTTCGACACACTATAAATGGATGATCTACATATAAGTTAATAGAAAAACTGAGAAGATGATATGAGAATGTTTCACTTTGATTCCATGATCTAACGTTATTATTTTTCCATCGTTATATTGGGTGCTATAACCTGACCCATTAGTCAAGGCTTTAAACTGCGGAGCCTTTTAACACCTATGGCTAATTAGCTATTAAACTGAAATATTGCAGTTAACATTCTTCCATAGACTTGAGACGTAGATGATTATTTTTACTTTTATTGTGAAAATAGGCAAAATAAACCTCTAAAATAGTACAAACTTTGTTTTTGTCTTATATTGCTAGTAATTTTTAATGAAGCAGCCATGTTTTAAAAAAAATGTTTTAAATTTCATATGTAAATCAATGCTAAACAAAGAAGTTACGGTGATAATGATTTGTAAATAATATTTTAATCTTTAATGAAATCTGTTATCATCTTAGATGAATTTAATCATATTTTAAGTTAAAATTATATTTTTTTATTTAATATTTTACGTTTTTGTAGAACAAATCGGTAACTAGGAAATTCTTATTTAAAAAATTCTCAAGTGCATTAAGTTTTGATTTTTATATCACAGTAAAGAGTTATTTTTTTATAATTTATGAAATGCCAAAATTCAAAGTAGTTTATCATTTCAAGTGTGCATAGTATAAACGATGAGCAGGAGTTCCATAATTAGAACACCTTAGATTAAGTTGTTGAAAAAAATAATCAAAAATATAGTAAAATTGAAAATACTTATATTTCTACAAACTTGATAATACAACGTTTCTGGCTAGTGTTCTTTTTCAGGTGAAATTGTCAATTTCTATAGCACAAAGTTATAATAATCATATTTAGACCAAAGCAGACAACTCGAAACAACAATAAAGAAGTTATATAAGTGGAAAACGCCAAAGGGTTGAAAAGTACTATATGAACTAAAATTACACAATAATGCATTACAAAATATTCAAAAACGTATCAAAATAATAAGTAAAATTACAATGAATATAATAACGAAGTGATAGAATTTAAATTTGGTTATTCTTTTAAGCATATACACGTAAGTCATACACAAACAAACGTATATATATATTTATTTGCATTAGAATTATTAAAGAATATATTTTGTAGTAAAACTTTAAGTTTAGTGTATATTAGATATGTTCAAAGAAAGGTTAAACGCTTAGTAATGCCATTTAGGTTTATGGTTCATAAGTATATTATTTTGGAGGATTTGTTGTTTCTGTTTATGTGTTGACGCATAAGTTAAAGGAAAGATTTTGAAATATTCAATGGTATAATTATGGGAGTTGAAATGGGGGCTACGCTCCCTAGGAGATAAACCAAATGGCAAAGGGGAGCTATAGTCATATGGCAAAAGTGCCTATTTAGTGACACAATCGTAGAAGCTTCTTCAGGAAGATCATCTATAAAGTTACCATCTGATGAATGCTGGGGCACTCCTCATGTCGGCTAAGTACCTAAAAATATCAACCAGTGATGCAAGAACTAGTGTATCTTATCTGTTATCAAAAATTCATAAGCCTAACAACCCAGCTAGACCCATTGTGTCCGCTTTTAATGGCACAACTGAAATGATCTTCCCTTGTTTAAACGCACTGATGGCATAACTGAAATGACCTTCCCTTGTTTAGGCGCACTGATGGCATCAATTGTTAACATTTTCCCACACTTCTATTAAATAAACCAACCGTACTCTACATATTCTTCACACACTAAATAGTGACCCTATCTTTTTGTTCACTCTTGTACGAAGGTTTGATTGCTTTGCAATATGTTTTGAACAAGTGTCTCACTATTCCGATTCACTGATCTAGTCATAAAATGTATCAGTTTTATTTTCAATGACAGATTTTATTAACAGATTGACTGTGTAACTATGGGTAAAAAAAGAGACCACAAACTTCGTTACTTTTTGTCGTTGATTGTATCGAGAAATGTATGTTTATCCAGTATCAAAACCCATTACCTCTTCCTTATAAGAGATGCATCGATGATGTGGTAGACATTTTTACTGGCACTGAAATAATCCACTCTCCACAAAACATAGCATCCCGAAACCATTCAGTTCACACAAAATATAACATTCAGAAATCAGAAGTTACGAAATTGCGAATAACTAGTAGCGAATACGACGAATGCAATCTTTGCTCTGTGGATAAGGGGAGTTTCTTTTTCAATCGTGAATATCCATATCATTTTTTAAACAAAATCATTAGTTTACTAGAAAAAACAACGCACAAAACCAAACACAAACTCCTCTTATGCTTCCACAACATCACTTACCATCTACAAAGCATCAAGGTTACATAAGCAATTCTCGAGCATTTTCATATACTCCAAGATAAACTTCTAATAAAAGATATTTTTCTGCCTCCCCAGAATAATATCTGATAAATTATCAGTACTCTGAATTTATTAGATTCAATGTGTGTTTTCACTTTCAGGCTTTAAGCTTATGATCGAAATGACAATTTTCAACCACTAGGAAATATTCAAAAAGATGTTAACTAATTTAAAACTACGCTTTCATGAGCATATTCAGATTTACAAGTGTAAATTCTTAGCCAACAACTACATCCTTGGACATTGTCTGTTTAAACGAACATTTTCTGAGTGTAGTTTGGAGCCGAAAACTGGATTAAGTTCGTACAGAGCAGTTCATCCAAAGGGCTACACTATGTTGTCGGATAACGTTTTTTAGTTGTGGTAGAAGCTTATACTGCTCCCAACAAATTTTATAAAGCACACATGCTTCCTAAAATGACCTTGGGTCTGACATACTTTGTTAAATTGGTTTTGGACAAAATGGAAAAGCTGTTAAAAGTTCATGTCAGTGTGTAATTGAATTTGGGAATAAATTTGTGCTATAGTATTAACACTTTAAATAAAAAGGGAGTATAAAAGTCTGTTACAGAAAAGCAGACCAACCAAAAAGTCTCGATTAGGTATTTCACCAAAGAAAGAGTTTTATTCAGCATAAGTGTTGAATGCACTTAAATAGAAGCTATCACCAGAATAGATTTATTTCTAAGGTGAAGTACCTGGATTCAGAATATTTTTTTTTCCTTTCTGGAGCACTTATGGTTGTATGCTTGCTTGAAGTTAAGCACAAAGCAACCCAACGTGCTCTGCCCACCACGGGTGTCGAAACCCGAATTCTAGCGTTGTAGGTCTGCAGACATACCGCTGTGCCACTGGGGGGGGGGGGGCTTATGATTGTAATGACTTCAACAATTATAATTATCACTGTATCCCAAAGTAAAAGTATTATTTATCTGTTCTTCTGTGGTAAGGTAGATGCAAATATAGAATAAAATTGTACATTGTAAAATAAAGAAACTACAGTACTATGTAAAAATAACAAGTTGTGTTACACAGTGATTATTACAATAAAAATCTACTTTTACATGTGAGTTGTTATTTATACACTCTCTATGATAAATGTATAAACAATGAATTGTGGGTATGTATGTTTTATAGTAAAGCCACATTGGGCTAACTGCGGTGTTCACCGCGGGGAATCGAACCCCGGATTTTAGCATTTCAAGTCCGTAGACTTCCCGCTGTCCCACCGGGGGACATGAATTGTATGATCATGATACTAGGTATGAACTATTACATGTAATTTAAATATACTTGCTCTAAAATCAGTTAGCGCGAAACAATTATTTTGCGGCTTCCAAAAGGAAGAAAGGATGGTGACTACGAGTCCCTAAAATCATTATAGGTCTTTTCAAGACCCATGACTAATTCCACATGTATCAGCTAAGACGAAATTACTAATGTTTGAATTGAAAGTGTTTTAGCCGATCCTGTGTACAAGTCACAAACTGCTAAAGAAGGAATACCTACATAAAGCTTCTAAAGTTACTCTTAATTGCATAACTTTCGTATTGTTTCGTCGTGTTGTGTCAAGGACTCTTATAACCTGCTATGTACTTTATTCAAATACGATCCTTCTAATTCTGTCCCATAGTAATCAGCGACCCGAAGAAGGGTGCACTAGCCTGAAATGTTGTTTATCAACTTTATGGAAATATGTGTTTGTTTGTTTTTCTCAAAAACTTAATCTAATTATTCTGTTATCATCACTACACGTATTATTTATTTTTAGCCGCGGCATAGCAGCTCATAGAATCATTCCGAGTTTGTTTTTTGTTTTTCAAGTATAAACTTTTAACTCATAGCTCCGTCATCTCTTGACCGATTTGGGATCTAATTACAGTTTTGTACTCAGGAGGTCAAACTCGTTCGATAGATGTATTTGTTAACGCCCAAGGTCTCATAGATTAATTTACTCTAATCCTGCCTAAAAGAATTCAATTTGAGGGTAAGCTAGTAGAAATCCTGATGAGTAATAAAATCGAATCGAGTATACGCGCGCCCCACCCTTGATATTGCTGGCGCACAAAAATATAGCTAATAAAAACGAAAAAAAGTGTCCTAGATTAATTTACTCTAATCCTACCTAAAATAATTTCAAGTGCCGTGGATATTGATGATTCCCTCTTGTTTCATTCATTAAAATACCTTACTTCTTGAATCTACCACTTCAAATAAAGTTCAGCATGTTTTTCGAGAGTGTTTTCTTGTGTTAAATAATAATTTGAAATGATTAATAAAACTAGGATTGAATAAGAAAATAAATGAGCAAAAGTCAACAAGGAACTCCAGTTATGTAGCTTCTATTGATAATATTGTGTAAGTTAGTTACACTAACTGTTATTTTTCCTATTCAGTTGTTACTTACAATAATTCAGTTAAGAAAACAAACTGTTGAGAGTCACTCGCAAAATTAATTAACTCTCTTGCACGGGTACTCTTCCATTTTACAAACCATACACTAGAAACGGACATACGTAACAGTCTACAGGTGTATAAAGAGCTGAGTACGTTATGTTAAAACAATTTTGAATATACAAGTCAGCAAGTCACGTAACAGCCACAGCCAATATAAAGTCGCAGATTGCGAGTCGAGCGTCCTACCCACCTGGCCATGCCGGACCTGATTCTAACGATGTAATGATTCTCTAAAATCATTTGATATAATTTACTCAATCTATTTATTACATCTTTATGAAAGCAAACTAATGTTCTACAGATACAATTCGAATATAGTTTACCGACAAAAGTACTGAAAATTGAATCAAAGAGAGGAAATGTTGAATTAGAAGTCTAAAACTATCAAAATATAATAGTTTAATAACAAATAAAATAGAATAGTATTAGCACAGTCTTAAAGATGATGTATATATTTAACATTAATTTAATTCTTTTTATCTTCATCATATGAAATGGGCCCGGCATGGCCAGGTGGTTAAGGCACTCGACTCGCAATCTGAGAGTCGCGGGTTCGAATCCTTGTCACACCAAACATGCTCACCCTTCCAACCGTGGGGACGTTATAATGTGACGATCAATTCCACTATTTGTT
>NW_013665906.1:94294-99791 GCF_000517525.1 Limulus polyphemus
AATTATATGAAGTCCTATTACACTCGTTACACACATTGTAATGCTCTACTGTAGCATTTTTATTACCTCCGCCACCATTTGTGTGTTTGTCAGCAAGATTTCCCGAAAACGGCTGAATGGGTTTAGAAAGTTCGTATACATCTGGACTATGACCCAACTTAGAAATTATTAGGTTTTGGAGGGTCGAGGTCACAGCAAGGTCACAAAAATAAAAAAAATCCCTATCTGTTAACTTGGGGACCGATTTTTCACGCTATTTTTGCTCTATAACTCAATAAAAAAGGACCGAATTTTGATAAAACTTGGTGGACATATCTAGAATATCATTCATCATTATCCTTCCTAACAATGGTTCGTGTTCGTTGATAAAGACAGACATATTGCCATATTTTCATATTTTTTTGAGGGCTGAATATGACCAACATTGCGTGGCGGAGGTATGCGCTCTACTGAATTCACCTCCAGCTTTCAATGAGTTAATTTTTGGGCCGCGCTCGGCCCAATGGTTAGCTTGCCGGATTGTGGATCCAAAACTCTCTGGTTCGTGCTATGTCAGTGCCTCCCCCCAAAAAACAACAAAAACAACAAACTATACAATCGTGCTCTGCAATCTGGGACCTTGGATGCGTTGTAAAAGATGCGTCAAAGAACATGTAACGGTCAAAGACAAACACAGAAAGTCCTGAAACACCCGTTCTCTTTTATTACACTGTTCTAGACGAAATGCTATCGAAATGCTATTGGCAAGTTATGATAAAATACCCTTTGGGTGACTAATCATTGTACAAATGTTAAAAATGTTTTTAGAATTAGACTTACCTTTCAGTTCATCATTACTACTACCCAATTCACACTATACATGTAATTTTGAACTTGATACATTACTTGTTATTTTGTGTTATTCATTAGGTAGAATCCAAACTGACCAACTTTATGTCATAAAGTTTTATTTTATATATTAGCTAGTGTTTAGACAAATAAAAGGACCGAATGCTCTACTGTTCATTAGTTCTTTCTTCAAACGTAAAGCCCAAAAACAGAAAGGATGTATTAAGTACGCACTAGAAATCAGCAGAACTTCTTTGTGAGTTGAATAGAAGATTTTTTAATAGGACAAATATACAAATAAAGATGTAATTTAATATTGTGATGAGCTTTACAGTAGAGATGTTTTTTCTTAAATATTTAAAACTGCGACATTTCGGTTCACAAGAGGGGCTACCTTCGAACAATGTATGACTCATGGAGGTAAGAACTGTTATTGTTGTTCATACCATGGATTTAGGAAAAAAACATTTTTCCCTCCACGAATGATGCATTGTTTTAAAATACCCCGCTCCTTTGAGCTCAAATGTCGCAGTTTTAATTATTTAAGAAAAAACATTTCCACTGTAAGCTGATCACGATATTAAATTGAATCCTACAGTGGGATCCTAATCTTTTAGAGTATAAAAATAATGATTTGCTTTTAGACTCTGAATAATTAGTAACTGATATAGCAAGTAGAATTTGACTTTTAAAAGTTGATTAGTGATCAGCTTTCGTGGCTATAGGAATACCAGCGGTACAAGATAAACATAAAAATTCCATGTAGTGCCTAAAGATGTCCAATTGTCATATGATAACACTTATATATATATATATAGGCTTATTACACAAATAAGTGTTAATTGTTAAACACAACCTTTTAGGGAAGTGACATAAAACTTCTAGTTAACTAGTCCAGTATAAATAATTATTGAAGAAATAAGTACCTTACTAACTCTTCATTTGCTCTTAACCTAACTTAAGCGCCCACTAGTGGCACAGCGGAATGCCTGTGCACTTAGAATGCTAGATACCGGGTTTCGATAGCCCAACTTAAGTAGTGCTCACCTAACTCAACCACTAGAAAAGGGTATTAATAGTAATATCATGCACAGGTAACGTAAACTAAACTATCACAAACGATCGAAGTTTGAGCAGTATATTATGTATCTAATCTTAATCTAGCTTAACGAACAGAAGACAATACTAAAAGTAGTTTAAGTCCACTTATCCTAATTATAAACAAAAAAGGACTTAATATTGGAATGCATAAAACCAGCTGCTTAGTTCGAATACTGTTTACGGCAGTCCCGTATAAGTTATACAATCTGTATTTAGGTTAACGGTATAAAAGTTTGATTTTAGTAAAATCAGAAATTTGTTTCATTATTTTGGAAAAGGACAAAACAGTTTAGCCGAACCATTTGTGATCCCTTTTTTATAAAGATTGTGGTATGTAATTTCACCTACGTTAATTTAGTCTTAATAGAGACAAGAAAAAATAACAATTTCATTAGTATTCGCAGTTGCTTCGTAAATACAGTATATATATCTATAACTAAGCCTATGTAGTGTCATGTATTTAAACACTTATCACGGAATTTAATAATGGGGAAACGATAAATGTTATAAAAGTCGTTACAAAGAGGTAGATTTAAAACCGTCTGATTTACAGAAACCGACTTAAAGCATATTTATTCTAGAGTTATAAGCATTTTAGTAAATTAACTACCAACTACTTTGTTGAATACCTATCCCTACAAATCGTCAATAAAATTGTGTTTAATAATTCTAATTATACAGCTATCGATAATAACAAATCATATATAGGTGTTACGAAAGTCAAAGATTTGAACCAAACAAGTCATGAGTATCGTCTGCTTACAAATGATATAATTTTAAACTGCCCTACAAATATATCAACAAGCGTTGCTAGAATCCCAGATTATTTTCTGTTAAAACACCAAATTCTGACACTTTACAACCATCTCGATTTACTTTTAGGGACTTTAAACTGCCCTACAAATATATCAGCAAGTGTTGCTAGAATCCTAGATTATTTTCTGTTAAAACACCAAATTCCGTCCCTAAAAGTAAATCGAGATGGTTGTAAAGATGTCTAGAATGCAATCTGTCAGTTGACAAGTACTCTAAAAATTCCAAATTTCATATGATTTGATTACACATTAATACAACCAGCTTCAATTTTCATCTGATACATTGAAAGTCAAATCAAAATTCACTGTGTGTGATTTTCCTCTGTCTAATAAGATGAAAGCTGCTTCATTATCAAATCTTTTTAGTGAAACTGAAAGTCTACTTCTTATATTGTTATCAATGTAATTGACACATAATGGGGCAAAAACGACCAGACAAAACGGTATTTTATTGGCATTTTGTTGGGGAGGTTATAATAATTTAAATAATTGACCACTTGATACTACTTATATGTCATTATGCCGCTATATACATACATATATATAAACAGAGAACAGGAAGTTCTGTTCTCCATTTAATTTGGAACGTCTACTACACATAAATGGTTGCATAGATGCGTTAAAAAATGTTTATCCCAAAACACTTCATTCAAAAATTATTTAATATTATATTTCGATAAGCACAAGATCCAAAGGTAGAATCCCAAATAATTAGGTGCAAAGCTATATCTACTAGCTCCAAACATCAGAGTCACAAATTAACATAGATATTCTAGAAATCGATTTGCCACTTTCGTGATGCGATTATGTATGGCACTCCTGAATACTTCAGAATTACAAATTATGAACATATCCATGTGTGGAGCTCTTGAGCACCTTTGTTTAGGGTTACAGAGCAGCCCTATATATGATATTGAATGTGTTCGCTGAGAGTTATATAGCATGTACCTCGGGTGATCCGTCTAAGAAATCACTAAATGTAGAATGAAGACATTACTGATATATAAATAAATGGTGTTTAATGTTGATAATGGGAAAAAAATATTCATGTTTTTTGCAAACTTTAATGTTTTAGCATATTGTGAATAAAGTTTTCCAACTCTTGTTAATATAGTTTCATTGTGAATCTTCTCTGTCAGTTCTTAGTCTACTCTCTAATACTCTCCAATATCATTTATTAGGCTTAAATCACTAATTTACTAACCTTGCTTCCAATGGGTAGCAACTGGCATTTCCGCTATGATTTGGACTGGGACACTTTGTCCTTTGGAATTTGCGCTATATACTAGTAGAATAAACTCTCCTCCAGAGGACAATGTAGCTAGATGAAAGACGGGGCCAGTATCGTTTGTTATATTAATCTGAAGGGATCTGTCTCCCGAGTCGTAAACTTCAAGGTGGAACTCCTGATGAAGGCCACCATTGTGTCCCGGTAAACAATCTAAGATTAAGTCATGTTCGGTACTATTGATAACGGTGCAGTTAGTGACTGGATCTGGAGGATCTGTTGGATAGAGAATTTAATATTATCAAATGATCAGCGTTTCTAACTTTCAAATAAATGTACTTATAATATTTCCTCAACTTTCTGTTTTATTTACATTTGTAAAACAATAATGCAAAATTCATTACAGTTAAGTTTCATTAAAACTATAGCTTTGAAGCAATTCTAGCTTCAGTTTCCTCTGCTAAAATTATTGCTTATATCTAATGAGTTTTACTCCCAGGTATACCTTTCAACATCAGATTTTCAATTAAATACACTTCTTATTCTTTATATAATTAATTGTAATTAGCAATAAACAGATACAGTTTTGATAATTTTTCGTTTTGCCTCATGGAATACCCCTTTTTTAATCAGTCCCCTAGTCTAGGAACATATTCTCTACCTTCCTGCTGAACTCGTTACAAAAAAGTCAAAGGAATCTAAAAGAAGGGGTCTAACTGCAGAAAGAAGGGACAAGATATGTCATAGGAGACATATTCAAAAGAAAGTTTACAATACAGAGGTTGAGAATGTCATATTAAAACATTTTGGAACTTCACCGTTACGTTACAGTCCTTGTCGCTGCGTCCAGTCATGTTCTATCTGACGACTGTACTTAATAACAGCCTTACAATAGTCCAAAGTACACCCCTCCTCCCTGCAAGTTCATTAATTTTTCTAGTGTACAAAGATGATGGTTTCTCAACATCGTATCTATAATCCAACTGTACAGAAATCAATAGGCACAGCACCTGGCGACTTGACCAGTATATCTTCGTATGGAATTGAATGAATACTCGTTTAATTTTCCGGCTGTTTGAGGTATGCAACGGTTGAACGTATATGTCGTGGAAGTAACTGGTGTATAGATCACTTGTGCCCCGTTTCCAGATATAGATCATTTATGATTATGTCGCATATTTTGTCCTGGAGCATGTGGAAGGCTTTTGACACTGACCTTTATGTTCGTGTATTTTCACCTATTACAAGACGCCACACTTTGCTTACCACGTCTGGAGCACGGTTTGTTGGCGGTCTCTTTCTGGATGATTCTATTGTCCAAGTCTATATTCTGTTCTTTTGTTTTCGAATGCCAAGTACAAGGAATAGCCCTGTCTTAGAAATTCTCAATCCCCAATTCTAACTCATTCTTACAATCTGAATGTGTAAATATTTTGTGCTAGAAAGGGCTGTTGGATACCCTTTCAAAAAACCGAACAATTTTTGATGGCATCACACAACCTTGTAACGTCAAACAACTTTCAAA
>NW_013665906.1:100540-105900 GCF_000517525.1 Limulus polyphemus
TTCAAATGTAGTTCTGATGTCACACAATCTAGTAACGTCAAACAACTTTCAAATGTAGTTCTGATATCACACAACCTAGTAACTTCAAACAACTTTCAAACGTAGTTCTGATATCACACAACCTAGTAACGTCAAACAATTTTCAAATGTAGTTCTGATGTCACACAATCTAGTAACGTCAAACAACTTTCAAATGTAGTTCTGATATCACACAATTTAGTAACGTCAAACAACTTTCAAATGTAGTTCTGATATCACACAACCTAGTAACGTCAAACAACTTTCAAATGAGGTTCTGATATCACACAACCTAGTAACGTCAAACAACTTTCAAATGTAGTTCTGATATCACACAACCTAGTAACGTCAAAAAACTTTCAAATGTACTTCTGATAAATTATGTCCCACCACACCTTTATATCAACTTTAGTTGTCACGTACATCGCTGATTCGCGATTTAAAAGAATTTTGATATAATCCATTCAATCCTGTGCATGTTTCCACGAATCTGACTGCATTGACGTTGCTTTTATATTCATGTACTCTATTAGTGTAATTTTTATACCGAATAGTTTCACTTCCAGAATACAGTTATAATGTTGAAACATTACAATTTATATTGCCTTATTTCCTGGACTTTCTTTACTAACGTAAACAATTAGCTAACGTCCAACAGTTAAACAGTCAAATTAAATGTGTTTCCTGGAAAGATCAGATTTATGCTTATCTAAGCTTTCCGATCTATACTTCGAACGTGTTTTGATAAGAAAGGTATAAATAAATATTTCATCTAACATACGACACACCAACGTTTCAGATTGGAGAAAAATATACCTAATTCAAAATAAAAATATTGCAAGACATTTTTAAAGTATGCTTCTAACAGAGATGTTTCCAAAGTGGAAATGAGTGTATAAAACCAAAAGAAAAATAAATACACTCCATTTTAACTAACAAAGTATATAGAAGCTAGTATAGAACGGAAAAAGTAAAAACATAAGATTTTTGTATCTGTTAAGTGAAAGGTTTTTCTTGAAACGATATTAGGATCAATTCTAAATTTTGGCAGTGCTTTCTTAATGGAGGATGCACAATAATATCTTAGTGCATGCTGGGTAGACACGTATGCTAAGAAGGTGATTTATGTTTTATATCCCAGAGTAATGCGCATAAATATTGCAGGAAATTGAATCTGTCAAACTTGTAAGTTTCTGCTGGCTTAGTAACAGTATACCTAAGTTTACCTTAGGTGCTTTAGTTTCTCCACAAAAACAAATCAGTGCAAGAACACGATAAAAAAATGCGCACATTATCGGAAAAGCTGTATAGAAACTGTGTCAAAGCGTCAAGAATGAAATATTACCTTACGTTGTTAGTTTCAATAACCAACAGAAATTATCCTTAATTATCGCGATGTAGTTTTTAATAACACGGATCAATGGTCTCACAAAAGGATTGGATAATAAATCTTGGGTAAAGTAAACAAGGGCTCCGTCTTTATGCTGCTCGAAAATTATCCCTTAACATATGAAAACTGTGCGTAATGTTAGACATTTCAACTTCTTGAATAAACAGAATCAGTGCAGTAATTAATTTAATATCTAACTGGCTGCGTCAAGTATATGGTTGTGTAAATTATGAAAATAGCAAATGTTTTTGTACTTCAATGTCAGAAAAGTAATTTTTGCTTTCACAGCACGTATTCAAAGGTCCATAATATTTGTCGAAACTACTTAGACATTAAAATTTATATTATTTTGATAAATTAATGTAGGAATTTGTAAGAAGCGTTGAAATGTTTAACTTGTTTTCGTTATTTTCTCAGCTCAATTATGAAATCAAAATACATGTAGATCACTATAGGTTTTAATGTTATAATTGGTAGTCAGTAAATGTACATATTATCATATTTAACAGAGAAACGTGTATAGAAGCTTTACCATGCTTTGGATTTATGATTTGAATGGTAATCATATCAATATACATGCATATGTGGGACTGAGAGAAATAAAAATAAAATAAAATCCAGACCGTAAATTCAATGAATAATCCAATAATTCTAATGGCAGGAGATGAAGCAGAGAAGCACACCGAAAATAGTCGACTCCGAATTTTTAGAACATAGGGCGACTGTCATAACGGCGGTGATATTAACATAAAGTGCAACTAATTCAAGCATATGAAGGATAGAAAGTTTTGCCATTATAAAGATATATTTACAGTACTATATCATTTAAGAATAACGATTAAGTTACATTCTGGTTATCATCACGGCAATGTTGTGAACACTGGATGATAAAACATATATTTAACATATATGTTTTATCTGCCTTAGATACTCTTGCTGCTATTTTTTTTCAGAAAAAAATCACCAGAGCACATTTGAAATGGTAGACCAACATATTGTTGCATAGCATTACCCTTGATTATATGATACAAGTACAGTATAGTACTTTTAAGATAATGATTCAGTTTCGATCGTTATGCTGCTTCATCTACAGTAATAGTGTAACTAGCACAGATCTTCATTATGTAATTGCACATAAATAATGGAGGATTGTTAGTGCGGGAAGTTTGGACTTTCCTTCTTACCAAAGATTTTATAGTCAAGTAATCTTTCTTCATACTTTTGTTTTTCTTAATGTTTTTAAGATTCACTTAGATGGTGTCTAAAAGTCTCTTCAATCAATGGAGCGGTAATATAACATATCAGACAAACCTTTTTAATCAATGGGGACACTAAATAAAGAAATCAATAAATATTTTTCTAGTTTCGCTCTCTAGACATTTCATTTTACACTTTCAGTGCATAGACTAACAGTAATATCATGTGACTAGGGTATAGCTGGTCAAAAATGATGGGGCAAGTACTACCACCTCCACTCCATAATATACTCTAGCTCAAATTTCATTGCCAACTGAAATAAATACATTTTACGAAATCAAGCTTGACCAATAAAGAGGAAGAAAAGTGCAGTCGAGGCAGTCGAACGTCGGTAAATTCCTTTGTGAGCCAATCAAAATTAAGATCATTCATGAAATGAATTCATGGTGTATTCATAAAATAATTGTTGGTAAAAATCAGTTAGATTAACAACTTCTAATATATAGAAAAACCAGTGCGTTTTGGTAACACTACGTTCCAACAATGGTTTTTGTGTCATGTTGCTTAGCAACAAAAGTATAACTAATATTGTTGTTAGTCTATTACTGAAAGTATAAAATAAAATGTACAGACATCAAAACTGGAAAAATATTTGTTGATTTCTTAATTTAGAGTATTCGTTGATTAAAAATGTTTGTTTTTAATTAAAAACTTTGGTGATATAACAGAAAATAGCTTAATTTAGAAATGATTTAAGTTTAATATTGAATTGATATTATTACTTTCATGATAAATTTCATACCAACACTCACTACACTTATAAGGTTTTACGACACACCCCTCACGGCCCCGTTTCACCCCGTCACTAAAATCGTAATGGGCAGAGAGTAATCGAACTTTTCTATCTGGATAAAAGCATTTTGAATTTTATCACTCCACCTATTTCGAGAAATTAAGCGCGACGTAACGTGACACACACTGACTTTTATATACGTTAGATACTTTGTTGCTAGGCAACATAATATAAAAGCCATTGTTAAAAACGCATACCAGAAAGAGCAACAGATAATATATATAAACGTGTTATATTATGATGTGTTATGTTTCCTGTTCCATTTCGAAAGATAAAAAAAATCGAAAGTGGAGCTTCCTATTGAATTCCAGGGGGGCTTATTGCCTACAGAGGAATTTCCTATTTCATTCGAGGGATAAACCTTTTAAAAATAAAATTTCCTAGTTTCTCTTAATTAACTAAATTAACTTAATTAATTAAATTAAATAGAAGTTAAACATAAAATTATATACTTACAACTAATCATTAGTTTAAAGATAAATTTCTATCGTTATTAGTTATTTTTGTTAATTATTAAGAATACATTTTCGTATGATCTAATGATTCGTACTCGATTTTTTCTTCAGATATACAAATTTTTATGAGATTACTACTTCCAAAATGTTTTTTCCAGCTACACTCGATAAACAAAGTAATTGGTATGGGTTTTTTATTAGGTTTTTCAAAATTTCTACCTAATAAAGAATGTTCCATAAATTTTCTAACCGATCACGATCTAAACGTTTTATTTGAAAGAATAAATAGTTTCACCCATTTTATGGTAATGCTTTTAGTATTTTAAGGCCTTATTAACTTTGTTTACGGTAAAACCCCTGATAAGTTAAAAACAAACTTACTTCCTACTACTGTTGAAAACCCCTTGATCATTTAATAACAAACTAACTTCCTAATGCTATTGAAAACCACCCTGATCACTTGATACCAAACTTACATGGTGGTTTTCAACAGCAGTTGGTCGTCCTTTAATAATAAACTTACTTACGACTGCTGTTGAAAATTTCGTTTTCATTTGATAACAGATTAACTTCCTATTGCTGTTGAAAACAGCTCCCTGATCATTTGATAACAAGCTTACTTCTTACTGCTGTTAAAAACCCCTGATCATTCAGTAATAAATCTTCATCCAACTGCTGTTGAAAACTCCTTGAGAATTTAATATTAAGTTTACTTCTTATCGCTGTTGAAATCCCCTTATTATTTAATAACAATTTACTTCCTACTGATGCTGAAAACTCTCTGACGTTTAATAACAACTTCCTACCTTTGTTGAAACCCCCGAACATTGAATAACAAACTTCCTTTCAACTGATGTTGAAAAATCTTGATCACTTAATAACAAATTTACTTTCTACTACAGTTAGAAAACTCCTGATCACTTAATAACAAACGTATTTCCAACTGCTGTTCATAACCCCTGATCATTTAATGACAAACTTACTTCCAACCGTTTATAAAAGCCACGATCATTTAATAACGAACTTACTTAAAACTTTTTGTTGAAAACTCCAATCATTTGATAATAAACTTACTTCTAACTGCTGTTGAAAAACTCCTGATCATTTAATAACAAACGTACTTGCAACTGCTGTTGATAACCACCTGATCATTTAATAACAAACGTACTTGCAACTGCTGTTGATAACCACCTGATCATTTAATGACAAACTTACTTCCAACCGTTTTTAAAAGCCCGATCATTTAATAAAAAATTTACTTAAAACTTCTGTTGAAAACTCCAATTATTTGATAATAAACTTACTTCCAACTGCTGTTGAAAACCCCCTGAACACTTAATAACAAAGTTACTTCCAACTGCTGTTGGAATTCCCAATCATTTAATAACAAAGTTACTTCCAACTGTTGTTGAAATTCCCAATCATTTAATAACAAAGTTACTTCCAA
>NW_013665906.1:106902-107660 GCF_000517525.1 Limulus polyphemus
CCTGAACACTTAATAACAAACTTACTTCCAACTGCTGTTGAAAACCCCCTGAACACTTAATAACAAACTTACTTCTAACTACTGTTGAAAAAACTCCTCATTATTTAATATTAAAAATTATTTCCAACTGCTATTGAAAACACTCATAATCATTTACTAATAAACTTACTTCCAACTGCTGTTGAAAATCGCCTGATCATCTATATATATAAAAGAGGAAGTTTGTTTATTTGTTCGATATAGGAAACCAAACAGTTAAACCTACAAATTTTACAATAACTTCATAATAACCAGTTTTTACAAGAAATTTAATGGTGCTATTTATTTTGTATTTGATGTAGTATTTAATGACCAAATTGTAAATTACTGATTATTGCGCCATTTTTTTGTAATACATTTATTGTACTAAACATACAACCATATATGCACAATATAGGAGATGAAATTGTGATATAACGGCGCGTAGAAAGAACAACAATAAGATGGACCTACAATATTATTGACTATTTGCAAATAGTAACTATGGAGAAGTAATAGAATAAAAATCAAGTCGAGAACAACAACAAAATTTTATAAACGAAAACCTCTCGCCGAGCATTGGCTATTATATTATTTCCCTGTCAATGTTCCAATCTTCATTAAAAGGTGTAAGATGACAAAACAAGATCTTGAAGAATCTATTTATTATCTATATACATAAAAGAGGAAGTTTGTTTATTTGTTTATTTTGTTCGCTATAGGAAACCAAACGGTTGAAT
>NW_013665906.1:107670-123635 GCF_000517525.1 Limulus polyphemus
CAGTTTTCTTTAAATAGTGCTAGGTGGTTTCATAAGTGATTTAGTAATTTTGTGAATTGCAAATTATTATTTAGTGATACAGGTGATTATGCCACCTAAGAAACGCCCTTTCTATGGAAAGTCTTCTGCCGCTAAAATAATGCAAGCACAAAGAGTAGCTGAAACAGAAGAAGAACGCAATCCAAGACTTCAAGCATAAGCCGGAAAAACAGGCTGCTCTAGTACAGAAAGATACTTTGTAACAACGTAAAGTTAGACTTCGAGCTCAAGCTGAAAGGCAGGCTACTCAAAGACAGCAAGAAGCTGTTGAACAGCACAAAGCCAGAGTTCAGTCAGAATCATCAAGGCAAGCTGGATACAGACAACAAGAAACCTCTGAACAACGTCAAACCAGACTTCAAGTATAAAAATTAAGATAAATAACTTACAGATAGCAAGAAACAGAGGAGCAACATGATGTACGACTTCAGGCTCAAAGAACAAGACAAGCTCAAACACGATCTAATTTCAAATAAAGCTTTTGTCTACTTACTGAATAATTAGCTGAAAAAATACTGATGTATACATTTCAAATCTAAATTTTCACCGTGCAACGCTGGATAACTCAGCTAGTTTAATAATAAACTTACTTTCAACTACTGTTGAAAATTGCCTATTCACTTAATGACAAACTTAATTCTAATTGCTGTTGATTTAAGGTCGGCTTCAGGCTTGCTATATCTAGATTCTCACGAATCCGCAACTCTTTGTATTCCGCAGCACTATTCATAGTAGTAAATCTGTCAATCGACATTACATTCAGCATTCTTAATCCGGCAGACGGAAATGTATGAGTAGTTATTTTTATTGCACCATCCGTAAGATTGCAGGTTTGGGTATTAAGTCACCGCATTTAGTGTACGTTTTTCTTCTCGAATTTTTAGATGTTTAATTCTGAGAATATATTAGGTTAAAGAGAATAATCGAATTTTTATAGGTTGGTTTTGTTCTTCACACACGTTTTCAAGGTAGTTAAAAAAAAACAACTTAGTCTTTAATCCTTCTGATGTATCGCTCGGATACTTATTATTATGTAGATATTGTTTATATTGTTGCTTAGTTACATATCTTTAGAAAATGTTACGCGAACTCTTAGCAACTCATTGTTCGGTTGCTTGGGGAAGGTCCAAGTAAAAGAGCTGAAAGCACGCAGTAAAACCCAAAATTTCACGTAGTGAATACCAATGTAATTTACTTAAGTGGCTTCATCATACGATGTTGCAAACCGGTACATCATATTTGAGAAATTCTTCTCCAAACCTTCCAGATTATTCAGTTTAGTTTAGTTTTTTTTTCAGATTTTAGAATTGTTTATTTTGTGCTTTCTTTCAATTAATTTTAACTTTGATTACTTTGGTGCGCAATTGTTAATTTCACATAAAGTATTCATTACCGATTTGAACTCAGTGATAATAATGTTTTCATTTTATATCTGGCCCCCTTCTATTTTTATTATCTTAGAATTTTAATGCGTTGTATCTTACTATTTTCATTATTATTAATTGCTATTTTTAGTGTCATTATGAAGAAAGACTTTGTCTCGCTTAAGCATTTTTAATGTGTTACCTAATTGTTTTTGTAAATATTAATTATAGGGTTTTAATCCTAGTGGTTAAAGAAACACTTACAGAAATGTTAAGACTGCCTTAACTGTTTTTAAGAGTAATGAAATCAATAAATAATTCACAACAAAGGGATTTTTGGACTGCCTTAATTAATCGTTGTCAACAAACGAGGATTATAAAAGAATACACCACTGCATGGGTGGGGTATGAAGAAAAATTCCAAGTAAAAACAAAACAATAAAGCGAAATAGAAGCGATTTGAATGAGTAAACTATTCATCAAAGGACTGGACCGCAAGTAAACCATTATTATTCCTTTCATTATATAGAAGGATTTCGGAATGTTTGTGGTTATATGTGTTATTTCAGGTTCCTTAGTTCATTCGTTAAAAATGATCTTTACCGTCTATCGCAAGGACTTTGGCGATAAAGTTGGTGATTAGGTTCATTAACCAGATTTTATGTACGCGGTTGTATTCCTTCTTGATGGTTGAGTTTGCTTAAGACGTTAATATCTGTATCTACGGATTTCGCAAAGGTAGTTAGGACGTTTTTCGGTATTGGAACAAAGTTTAGTTAAGCCTTAGATATGCATATATCGTTGTAATAAATTGCATTGTGCATCGAATATGTATACTTTCTGAGGAAGTGCACTTCAAGACAGACCAGAATATCTCATTATTCTGTAAAAATTTTCTTTTTTTGTGGATTTCGTTATACCTACAAAATATGGTCTGCAAATTAGATGGCAAAATGACTAAATTTGGGGAATTAAAGTATTGTCAAATATAGGGTTCATTTTGTTTGACTATAACAACTTCGTGTATCATTCTTGATTACTTCGTGTTTTGTTGTTATGTATTAAGTACGTTTTAATTAGAGATATAGGCTTACCCAGCCTTGTGTTCTACAACCGAAGATAATCCAAATAACTTTCATCTAGAATTCTGTTTTCCATACTGTCAAGAAAGTTACACCAACTTTATCAAAAGCAACTTACAAAAACTTCATCAAACAGAAGAACATATGCAATTTACACCAAGTTCATCAAACAGATGGACGTGAGTAAACTACAGCAAGCTTATCAAACAAAAGGACTTAAGCAAATTACAAGAACTTAAATCAAACAGAGGATGTAAGGAACAAATATATAGTTTAAGAATTTGTGAAATCAACAACTCTTGAAAAGTTTGGTTTTATAAATCAGGACTGCAAACCTTATAACATTTAATTTCACGAAACAAGACAAAAACGAATCCCAATTTTCTGTACAGCTTCCTGAAAAGAGTCAGCTGATGTATATATACCAAGAAGATATTTCACAACATCCAGTGGCTATTTTGAGTGTGACTAAAGATTTAAATTCTAAAACAAAAATATGCATTAACCACTGTTCCTGGAACTATCACCACGCAACAACTAATCGCAGTATAAAGACAAAGCCTGTTAGATACCGTGTCAGGCGCATTACGAGTACGTGAAAAAAGTTTAAGATCAGAAAACACCGGGTCATATCATCACGCAACAACGACCTGCAGTATGAAAACAAAGCCTGTTAGATACCGTGTCAGGCGCATTACGAGTACGTGAAAAAAGTTTAAGATCAGAAAACACCAGCTCATAGATCGATCGATTTCCCTCATATTCAGATATCTATTTTGTAAAATCCCAACAAGGATTTGTAAAGTGAGGATCCGCAGTGAAAGCATATGTACTACAGATAGTTACTAACTAAGCATTTATCGCAACAATTTTTATGGCTACGTTTCTAGATTAATATTTCAGATTGAGTTTTCGTTATTTTGTTATATCATATAAACTTTTGTATTGTATCGTATATATATATATATATATACTCCTTGTAGCATCCACAATACTCCTAGATTAGCTTGTTAAAAGCGTACGTAATAAAATGTTACAAAATAAACAATATATATGTATATATATATAACTTTAACAAAGAGATTGATTTTGTTAAATGAACAACATTTTTTCTTCTTAGCATTATTGGAACTTTAACTATGGTATTTCACAAACTTATCCTTTTTTTCATTCCGCTTTTAAGTGTTTTTCTTGCTTTAAAACTGCTTTTAACTTTCTTAAATATAGTTTCTTAATTTATACTTTCCGAGTATTTCTTAAAGTATTATAATGCACTTCCTTTTCTTAAGATTTTTCTGCTTACATTTTTAAATCACAGTGATATCGCTACTTAACGAAGTAACCCTATCATGCTGGTTCTGTTATACAAGATCCGATTCACAAATCTTTGATAAATCGGGGGAGATTTTAAAAGCTAGATAATTTATTAAAATAAAACTAAATGTACATTACATTATACAATAGTAATTAATGACAAAAAAGTTTTAAACTTAATCTCCTTGGTGCTACTGGGAGTTCAAATAGTCGCCTCTAATATATTACACAATAGTACAAATGAAGAAGTGTATTAAAGCTGGAGTTTACTCTGTCAGATATATAGTAGTATCATCAATGATCTGTGTATTAAAGCTGGAGTTTACTCTGTCAGATATATAGTAGTATCATCAATGATCTGTGTATTAAAGCTGGAGTTTACTCTGTCAGATATATAGTAGTATATCAATGATCTGTGTATTAAAGCTGGAGTTTACTCTGTCAGATATATAGTAGTATCATCAATAATCTGTGTATTAAAGCTGGAGTTTACTCTGTCAGATATATAGTAGTATCATCAATGATCTACGCATATCTTGAAACTCCGAAAATCAATCACTAACAAATTCGAACATATCGGGGGCTGAATAGCTTGTCGTGAAATGCTTTCACCCTTATTTCCGAGTAACGTTCAAATGAAAAAAAGATTAAAATAATGCATGTGGCTACTTTCTATCTGATTGGATAACTTGCAAGTATTCTCGATTCCATACGAAGTACTCACAAAGTAGTGATCTAAGCTTTATTTCTTCTTTATATCCTTGAAATATTACGCCAGATATTATATTAAACAGAAAAGGCTATACCTGAAGAGCGCAGTACCTATTATGCACATTGAAGATCCGTAAGAAAAGGAACAATCAAGTTTATATCGTAAAAATAACGCAGAAACTTAATACATCATGGGTGTTTGTTGGTAATTTCTCGTATATAATTCAAGTGAAAGTGAAACATGAAAAAATCTAAGTAATATGTGTAAAATGCTACGACAGAATATGGGAATATTCAGTGTAAATAATGGGTTTCAAGTACTGAAAAAGTGAATTAATTTAATATACAAAAAGCACTATCATATCTTGAATGCAAAGACACAAGTTTTTTTACGTTTGAATGCAAAAATATGAGTTAATTTGGCTAGCTTGAATGGCAGGGTAAAATAGGTGCTAAACAAGCTTTATGTTGTAGCGTTGGTAAAACTATATTATTTTGTGTAGAAGAAAAGCACCCATTGTCTTATCTTGGATGCTATGGAAAAGACTATTTATGTTGCATTCTACGATGAAGCCTAATTTTAGCTTACTTTTATATACGGTACATATTTCGTTTACTCATAAGCTAGAAATTAAACTATTTATGATTTACTGAATCTAAAAATGGCATTTATCCTAAGAAAGACGCTGAGAATAAGCTCACTGATAACTGAAAGTATTTATGAAACTATTTTCTGAAGTTAAATTCTAAAATGAAACGTATGTAAAATTTAAGGTATATGGAGTGATAATTATTGTAGTTTGAAGTCTGAGATAAAAGCAAGTTTTTACACAACGTGTATAAAGCACTGTCTCTCAAGGATCAAAGGTGCACAATGTCATGTAGGAAATAATCCTGAAAATATCACGGACATCAAGTTAGGAAATGTCTAAACATGTTATGTACGTAGTGAAAATTTATGTTAATTTAGTAGAGAATGCGTTATAACCATAAGTCTGTAAAGTAGAATGAAAATACAGAAAGCATTTAACAACATATCGAGTAAGGCCAAATTCAATACAAAATATTAATGTGTCCAATAAAAAATATTCAATAAACATAAATTTAAGAATGTTATACATAAATACAAGTTATTAAAAATGTGTTTATAGCTGTGTGGGATAAGAATTTAAATAATTAATTTATTAATCAATATGTCGAATAAGGAAAAGTTCAATGAAGAATGTCCTTATCAATTTACAAAATAATACAATCAATTAATAACCTATTTATCATTGTGTAGAAGGCTGCAAAAATAATGTGTTCAACAGTATGTCAGGTATGAAGAGTGTTTTAATAAAGAATACATGCGAAAAAGTGTGGAATAAGGAGATGTGTTTTAAACAATATATTTATTAATGTGTGGAGTAAGAAGTGAAATAAAGAATTGATTTTACAATGTGTTGTGTAAGAAAAAACCTAACTAATGTGCTCGAAAATGTGTCGAGTAAGAGGATCTTGGAGTAGTGGTAGAGTAGATAAGTTAGTCAAGCCATCTTTTCAATGATTTGATGCTAAAGTCAAACTATTAGAGGTCTAGACTTATTTATAAATATATTAATTAACTACATGTCAAAAGAGGTAATCATCTCTCTATACAATCTCTAAGTTACGTCTCACTTAGAATACTGTGTACGGTTTGGTATTCCTATCTAAGAAAGGATACCGACTTATTAAAAAGGGTTCAATGGGGAACTGCTAGATGATTCAGGAGATGGAATGGTTATCTTATAGAGATAGGTTGAGGTCTTTTAAGTTATTTTCTCTTGAGAAAACAAGGGAAAGAGGTGGTCTTATTAATGTTTATAAGATTATTCAGAGGATCGATAAGACAAAGGACTCAGATGTCTATGTATTGTATTCAGGCTATATTTAAGACAGTTTTATTTTTCTAACAGGGCGATTGACATATAGAAGGAGATACCGTTGGCAGTAGTGTAAAGAGGTAGTTAAAAATAATAATTCGAATCGATAATTTCCTTGGAAATAAAGGCTTTAAGTTTTCACTTTTTATCAAACGAGACTGTGCATGGATAGCTTTGGAAGTCCAAAGAGTCTCTTATAATTCGTAAGTTATGTTAACATAAAGGGAAATATATACCTACATTTCTAAGAACTTAGAAGTGAAAGTAAAGACGAATATGTTATGTCAGTTACAGTTACCATATCTAGTACTGATGAGGCCTTTCTCCAAATACGACAAACGTAGTAGTGGTCTAGGCCTTATTTATATCATCAATTTTCATGAACAACGACTGTTATGGTGTGAACCGTACTATGTAAGTGAATTGTAATTATTATCAATTTTATATAAGTAATTAACAAGTCAGATTTTCGGATAAATATTAATAACACATTATTATATATTTATGATGAGAAGTTGTTTCAATTTAAGTCAACCGTACGCTAATATCCAGTGATTAACTGTTGTTTACTAAATCCATATAAAAGCTTTGCTTTTCGTGATGTTATCTGCACACATTAATTCTAATTAGTTAAGTAACTCTTGTGACACTTGTTAGTAATATATTTTTGTAAACGATGTTTTCGGTTTCTCTTTCTTGTTGTTAAGTTATGACATTACTCGTATTGATTGGAAGAACGTGGATTCATAAATTCATGCAGCACCAACCTTCTATATCTAAATGAAGTTAAATGTACCTCGCTCGCGTAGGTTAGGTATATCCTTAATACGACCATGCTCTAATCATAAATACAAATATTATGATATGATGAACTCCTATTCTACATAAGATAAGGGTTCGTTAAATTTATTTTTGTATTACAAAATTCTTCTTTCTATTCATTCTGAAAGCATTATAACATATAATGAGTTCGCCTTGTATTTGCTAGTAATAACTGCTATTCCACAGCTTTAACGAATTTTATGATATTTTATATATGTATATATTTATAAACTATGCACGAAAATAAAACCAAACTAAAATAGATAACAGAAACTAAGGAAATTATTTGTCTCTTACAAATCTTTCAGTAAACATTAAAAATTTACTATTACTAAATACCTATTTGTTAATAAAGTGAATATCTTGTACATAAATAAAATAAAAATAAATAAGTGTAATAAATGTTTCCACTTCTTGCTTACTTTGAGTTCTTTACGTTTTTCGAAATATAATTCTTAAATTTCTCATTGTAAAAGTTAACATTAACATCAGAATCATAATTTTAGAGGCTGTGAAATTTTCACCTTCGTGACGAATACTCAATGTAATTCTTTACCTAGCCTAGCCTAGTACAGGACCAAGTAAATTATTACCTAGCCTAGCCTAGTACAGGACCAAGTAAATTATTACCTAGCCTAGCCTAGTACAGGACCAAGTAAATTATTAAATAATGAAACAATTGTGTGTACTAACTGAAGTTCCAAATGTTGACCCGACGTTTATTTTTGAGTACTGTTGCTCTCTCTCTCTATATATATAGATGTTAATTGATGAAATGACGAAACGTTTCTTTTATATATTTTGAATCAGATTTTGGTTAACCCATAGTCAAAACATATAACGCAGTTTACCAATAAAAGCTAAACATTCATCTTTATGGCAAATGAATGGAATTGTAAGTAGAAATGTAAATTTGAAATGAAGGAAAAAATACATAGAACACGATATACTGAGCTGATCTGCGTAACTATCCACAACTTGCGCTAAATTATAGTCTTATTTTTATACTTACTGATTCTTTTATTGATAAATTTTCAGAACAAAAATGTTTATTTCATAGATCTGAGAAATCCTATAATATTGACTGAGAAATAGCTATTGGTGTGGGGACAAAATTTCTCGAAACAGTGACTTATCTACATAAATCAACATTTCCAAGAATAATGCTACACAAGCTTTAGAGTGTGATGATGACGGATATACTTACATACTTGAACCAGAACGTAACGACAAGGTTCTTCCTGTATACCCACGAGGTTTTTCGCTTTACATGTCAAAGTACCGAAATCTTCTTTCCGCTCAAGCCTGACTTTAGCAATGCTATGTGTTCCGCTACTTACAAAAGACAGTAGTTCTCTATGATGCTTCGAGTTATTAAACATCCAGGTGAAAGTAACTTCTGGAGGGTCAGCAGTGACAAGACAGAATACTTCGACAATCTCGCCAGTGGTAGCGTAGTAAGTCTGCTTCTGTTCCGCTACACATTCGGGTTTGTCTGCGTAGTACATAAATAAATGGCATAAACTTCAGGATATTCAAATTACGTAGTTTTAAAAAAGTATTCAAAAGCAAACTATTTCACGTCAGACTCTGCGAAAGCATCAATTTTGTACATACTTGTTATTACATACCTTTAAATGAAATACAATCTGAAATTTAACCTAAAGCTTTAACTGGCATATGTTTGAATATTATTGTTATATATGTGTGTGTTTGTGTACTTAATATGTATTAATTTATAGCTGTTTTCAGAAGTCTGGGTACTTTATTCTTAAAGTATAACATCAATTACAACATACAGTGGACAAGCAATTTTTGTATTTATTATTAATGCTACAGGGGTTACACTAAACTCTGTTTATTTGTGCAAGTAGACTTATTTTACATTGATTCGTAATTGCATTGATTGAGTTAATTATATACTTTTATATGTATGTTTGTTTATAGGTGTTTACACAATACATATGTTAATCATAATCCATGAAAGAAGGAGAGCGTAGCAACAGCATGTTTTAAAACAGCTTTTACAAAAACATCACATGAAACTGAAGTACAAACCATGACGTAGGGATGGTAAAATGCACCTTAGTAAGAGACGAATCTGAATAAGTAGGACCCTCACATCAGCAGAAATATATCGCTTATTACATTAAACTTATATTCGAAAGTCACATATGAGTAAAAAGAAATGTATATTGTAATTTGATTTATATCTGCTTTTTTTCGGATTTGAAAGTAAAATTTTATTTTCCTTTGTTTGATAATAGGTTTTATTAAAAAATACTGTTCAGATAGAGATGTGACCATTATGAGGACCATATTGCCAACTTGGGAGATAAGCTTTACTTAGAACTTCGAGAGTCAGATTGCAGTAATCTGTTGTATTTTTAATAATTTTGTTTCATTAAAAGCAACTACCTTCTCGCAACTGGGTGAAAGGTAGTTTTAGATTTGGATTAAGAACCTACACGTGTACTTATGTTTTGGTGACCTACTTCCCTCAGATACCTCTCCTCCAACACTGTTGTTCTGCTGTGTGTAACTTTCAGACGACCCTCTTCCCACAGTGTAATTTGCACTTATTCTTTATTTTTCTGCGTTTTATGTGCATAACGTAATGTTTTTGGCCTTGTTGTCTGAGAAAACCTTAATATATGTATATATGGTTAAATAATGTTATGTGATAATCACTTATGTTCTAAAGTCATTTAGAATTCATACTTGTATGTTAACTGATAATTTCTCCTAATTTTGTGACAGATGTCTTGTGTTTTTAAATTATTCTTCTATTACTGATGATATAACTAAGTGAATTGGGTTACTTGTAAATTCCTTTATTTAACTAGTTGTTGGAATATCGTTGAAAACTATTTCGGATTAGCAAATTTCAGAGTAATTTGTCATTGCTAATAAAAGATTACATTCGTTTCGTAAACTATTTAGTTTGATGGTAGATGGCTGATAACTTTGTGACTGGTAAATGTTTTTATTCAGTTAAATATGGCTATTATGTGCTTACTACTTCTTAAAAATAGCTCCATATATGACATAGAAATGTGAATATAGATATATACAAAGCTCCTGTGGTTTGTAAAAAATCAGTGTTTGCTTTCGTTCACTTTAGAATTTGTATAAGTGGTTCAAGCTTGGTTTGTGTTATGTCATACGTTATGTTTTACGTAATTGTTCATATTTCTTTGATATTATTGGTACTTTTGGAATCGTTGGTGTACATACATATCTATCAAAGCGGCCAATAGTCCCTTTCTAGAAAGAATAATAAAGGACTCAAAAAGAAGAGAAAATTCTAACACATATACAACTATTAAGCAGTTGGTTCGCTGTATAATATCGAATAACGAATTCGACGAAATGTCCTAGCATTATTCACATACCTCAATTAATTTAGGTTACTGTACGGTGAAGTAAAACAGACTGAAAATTACATAGATATTATATACACTTCACCATTATAAAAGGCCTAATAGTATTTCTTTGGTTTGCTGACCAAAGCTGTGCTGGTGAGTTGAATAGGCGAAACTGCAGTCCATAGCGGAGGGTAGGGCTAATCAAAGAGTACATTATGTCTCTACGTCACAGATTATCTTTTCAATTTTACCTCTGGTGAATAAGAAAAGAAATCTTGAACACATATTCAGTCATTAAACAGTTGGTCCGCTGTGTGATATCGAATAATGAATTCGACGAAATGTCCTAACATTATTGAATACCTAAATTACTTTAGGTTACTATATAGTGAACGGACTCAAAACCCCATATATAATAAAGAACTCACGTGCATAGATTTTACCAAATAAAATATTGTAGTTCTACATAATTTTGAGTATCGATTTACATTAAGGAGACGAACACTCTAAATGTATTTAATGCATAGTAAAAATTCCTGCAGTGTAATAGATGAAATTTGTATTCAAGAATTATTATATTTGTTTTAATGTTGATGATAGTTTCATAACAGAAAAATACAAACTTATGCACTTTAATTTTCCATTTTGTCCAAGTGTTTAGGCCATCATCAATGGATTTTCTTGAATATTTTTTACTGGCAAAAAACATTTTTAAAAACTTACAACTTTAAAAACCTTAATTTTTGAAGTACCGGTACGATTGGAAAAAAATAGAGTTTGAGGAATGTCAAAATCATATTTTTAAATAATTATTTGAAAGTAGTCACAATCTATTAG
Organism: Limulus polyphemus; assembly: GCF_000517525.1. Classification (NCBI taxonomy): domain Eukaryota; kingdom Metazoa; phylum Arthropoda; class Merostomata; order Xiphosura; family Limulidae; genus Limulus; species Limulus polyphemus. The sequence goes on from NW_013665906.1 coordinate 119,112, forward strand.
ATATATGTACATCTTATGCGTATTTATAAGCAAAAGTAAGAATGTATAAACATAAATCAAACATTACATTTTATGTTCAGCTCAATGTCCAAGCTTCGTCCACGACCTTCCGTGTTTGTAGCGTCACAACTATACAATCCTCTCCTTTCTTTTTTGATGTCAAACAGCAGAAGAGTCTGATTACTGAGGACGATTCCCATTTCCGGATCGCCAGAAATTTCTTCATCCTGGAAGTACCACTGGACTGTACTGACTCTGGGGTTGGCTTGAAAATCACAGTTCAAAAACACATCATCTGATTCGTGTACAACGTGATTTTTATGCTCGCCTCCCACAGATAATGTAACCACTGGAACATCTACGTGAACAAGAAAAGAACGTGCTTACGAATTTTTTAGCGCTAAAAATTTTTTTTTTTTTCAAAACTGTTCTTACATTTGACTTTATTGATATACTAATGTATACCATAGGACAAGTACAAAAGGCATAATTGGCATAAATTACGAAATACACACTTCTTAATTAAGTTATACAATACATCAATAATAAAAAGATAAACAAAGAAGACGAATTAAAACATTACATCTGATGGAAATACAAGAAATATTTGTTATTAGGTAATTGCACGTTTCACTTGCCCTGTTATGAAAATGCACTGTTGTTTTGTGCAATAATAAAAGTGTGAATCATGCTTTAAATAGAATTAAGCGAATCAGTTTGGAAGTTCCTTATTTAAGAAGTACAAATATATTATTTTTAGCAACATATTATAAATCCACATTATGATTTTCTGAAAAATCTTAACAGAAAATCCTATTAGTTAATAACAGTCCTTAAAACATTATCAAAGGTCCACTTGGACAGTTTATTGTATAGTTCCACATTTATAATCAAACTACGATCTTATTTCCTGAAATACATTTAGCTGAATAGAATATACTGCCTTACGTAAAACTTCGAAAAATAGTAACGAAGGAGCAAAACGTAAGACACAGATCAATAAATTATGCTACAGACTAGTTTTGTAAAAGCTGCGATACGAAACATAATCATAATATAAAAGAAAACGTGACTAGCACCAACTCTGGCAATTTGGGACACATTTGCTAAGCCAAATCTTAGAGTCCCTACTCTAGAGGAACATGAAAATGTTCTTTTCAGTAGTTTTCTTGTTCATCACATGTAACTTAAATTTTGCTAAAAGAAAATGGAAATAATTTTATATAATTAAAATAATATATTTGTAAGATAGAATATAAATGCACAAATGCAATGATATTAAATTTCCATGTTTTTACATCACCAAGTTAATTCAAAAATAGAAAATAGTTGCTCTGTAGCGTATTGTGTGTCCCAAACCGCATGAACTAATTTGTGATTTAGGGCCCTAGCTTGAATATTGGGTTCTGATTATACAATATGTTGGGCCCCAAAACAAATGGAATTACTAAATGAAACTTGAGTATTGTTTGGATACTGCTGGCAAGTGCTCGTTAGTAGCTATAGAAAACTCACTCAAACATCTACTAACATTGTTTTGTATTTAAACATCCTGTTCTTGGTAGTTGAAAGGTATAATATTTAAATGAAACACAAAAATATGCAGAAGAATGGAGAATGTATTATGTAGTGTCGAACTTTGTTCTCAAACCTACATTCACTTCTGTACACTACCTTAACATGTTTACCTACGAAACAGTAACTAACAATTAATGGAGGAAAAGGAAACGATGGAATGTGTAAAAACATGAATCAACTCAATTATATAAATATACTATATCAACTGAAGTTGGATATTGACAGACTTGAAAGATCTGTTTGTATGTTGTTATTAAACACACAGCTACACAATAGGCTTTCTGTACTGTGCCCACCGCAAGCATCGAAACACGATTTTTTGCATTATAAGGCCTCACACCTGCCGCTGTGCCTCCGGGAGGCAAACATAAAAGAAAAACATAAACAAGCTATACTGTGTTGAATTAAGACAGAGACAATTACATCAATTAATAGAAATAAATAGCCCCCCCCCTCTCCGGTAACTCAGCAGTAATTCTGACTACAATAATAGCCCATAGCGTAACAACAAACAAACAAACAAAATCCATTGAAAGGGAAATAACTGACGTGGTGAAGAATTCATACAAATAAACTAACCTGATCTACCGATCTCAACGTTTCTAGTTTCGTACCATAAAAAAAACAACTAATTTTACTAAGTCTTGGATGTCGCAATATATATTGAATGGAGATCTTTACAAGAATATTACAGCAAAATTTGGAATAAGAAAGTTTCAGAGGGAAATTTGATTTATATTTTAATTGTAAATCAAGTCATACACATGGGAAGAAGCAATAAAGTCTTAATGTAATACATATCTGGTTTAGTCAACCTCTGACAAAGATAAAAGGATTTTTAACTGTGTTATTATATTGCTTTGCATATTATTCATTGTAAAGTTGATCTTAGAAAAATTAAAATTTATAGCTTCTTTCTGTGCTTTTAACTCAAATTTCATTTGCATGAAGATATTAACTTTATATTTTTACGCATGCATGTCCTAGAATATTTTCATTTATTCAAAATCGTACGTTATTACAAGTTAACATTAGTCTAGTCAAGGTAGTGGGGAATTGTTTGATACAGGATGTTTTTGAAATTATAAGGCTAAATTACATTTTTCTTCTTGTTTTCTTCTTTCAGAAGACATTAAAAGGGCAGGGGCTCATTGAAAACAACAACAAAAAACAGGAACTTTTCAAGTATAATAAGGCAAGACTTCTTTTACGGAGGGAATGTAAGGGGAGCTATGGGAACTGTGCATTGCCTCTGGTACACATTGCGTAAAAATACATTTCTTAATCCCATTTAATTGATCTTAAAAAGACTTCTTAAAATCTAAAACTGAACGGTGAATCTTAAATGATTATTAATAGCATATTATAGTTAATTTTCACCGTAAAGACTAACACGTCCCCGTGTGTCACTCGTTTTAAAGTTGAAATCTCCTTTTCCCCAATAATTCAGTGCAAACAAGGTGCGGATCAAGCTTTTCTTTTAATCATGAAGATTTTTTCTGAGTGAGAAAAAGAGCACTTTTGGGGCGCAAGAGTAGTGAAGTGCACAAGGGCTTGAGCCACCCCCTGTGCACTTCACTGTTGTTGAATTGATTTTATTTGTTATAATGTTGACATACAATTCTTGCTCATCTCGGAGTTAAAATACTAAACTCAGTAGATACGTTTCTAAGACTATTAATCCCAGAAAGTCGTTCTTAGTTCACTTTCTTTGTTTTCTTATTAGCTGCGACAATCTTGTCACAAACAGTTTTAGACACTGAGTGACAGTTTAAATGTGGATTTAATTAAGTTCGCTAACTTTTAATATTTTAAAATTAATTTGTTTCAGACGCGAGGCTTAGGCATAAAATTTTCATTAGATGGGTTGTGCATCCTTGTGGCTGTGTACGTCCTGTTTCTCTTTAGAGATAAGTTTCATCCTCCTTAATTTCTAGCTTGGTTGCTGTTTTTGTTTGTCTTATACATATGTGTGGCACACTTTGTTTAGATGTTAAAATTAATTCAATTCATTTGCTATTTCCAACAAACACACATGTATACACTCATAGCTCTATTTTATGTCAAAGTGATATTTTTGTGATAATTTTGAATGTCTTGAATTAAATAGCTACTTTACTATATATATATATACTTTCGAAATTAATTGCTGATAACTTGAGCTTTTGTAAATATTTTCTTCAAGGAAATATATACTGAACAAAACTGCATAGACATTTTAATATGTGACTCGTGACTTTAAAGAAGCAATTATTTCTTTGCCTCAGTACATACAGCATTATAATTCTAATAATTATACATTTTTGTGTTTTATTATGCATTGATTTGTATACTTCTGTCGCTTTGTTGTAACGAATTGATAAGAAAAATACCGCTGGTATAGTTCTGTAGGAATAGATTCCACTGGCACAATTCTGCAAATCTGTAGGAATCGCAGGCCCGTACGCAGAATCTTTGAAAGTGTGTGTGTGTCTGGGAGCATGTCCCCCGAAAATGTGTAAAAAAAGGTGCTATGAGATTAAATCTGGAAGTAATTTGGCATGAAATATAGCTTAAACAATTGAATGGCTGTTCACGTCAAATCCACAAACATCCAATGAAAAGTCAACAAATCATCATTCTATTGTAGCACTGCATGTGGAGTTAGACATATTATCTGCATGCAGAGTAGTTATTAATTGTTAAATCGTATTACTAGTATAAACAACGCTGTACGACAATAGTATATTTAGCTATTTCAATCATTGGCTATCATATACGTACATGTATGCACTACTGAAATAACATATTAGCATGTTTCATTCTTCTGGGGTGCTTTTTCATAAATCACTTACATACAGTTTCAATGTTGATAGCAGTGTTATAATGATTATGTATTAAAGCTAGAGTACTCAGTCTTTGTTCGGTTTGTGTACACCTCAGGTAATTGTTCAACCAGCGGAAAGC
>NW_013665906.1:124635-133310 GCF_000517525.1 Limulus polyphemus
ATTCTTCTGGGGTGCTTTTTCATAAATCACTTACATACAGTTTCAATGTTGATAGCAGTGTTATAATGATTATGTATTAAAGCTAGAGTACTCAGTCTTTGTTCGGTTTGTGTACACCTCAGGTAATTGTTCAACCAGCGGAAAGCAGATGCGGAACGTTTACATGAACATGAACTCAGTGGCAGTGTGGCAAAGTGTTTCAGTAACAGAAAGATATTTGGTACACTGATTTGAAAAGCAGTCGGCCAGTATCTGGGGTTTGTCCTGGAGAGGTATAGTACGTCATCTTTTCTTCCATCGATGAATTTCTTTCTCAAAAATATCAGGATTTGGCAAATTTTCCCTGTAAAAATCTATAGTTTGCCTGATATCAGAGATAGAAATTTCTTGTGTAAGTTTCCGAATTGATGCTGCATGCTTTCATGTTCATGAAATCTGTAGGAGAGATTACTGATAATGTGATCAAGAAGAGGAATTTTTACTGTTTTCCTAAAGTAATCTTCCACGAAACTATATTCTGGAGTTGCACGTTAGGCTTGTCGTTGACTAACTCGTGGCATGCTAATATTAATAAAATCTGTAGGAGAGATTACTGATAATGTGATCAAGAAGAGGAATTTTTACTGTTTTCCTAAAGTAATCTTCCACGAAACTATATTCTGGAGTTGCACGTTAGGCTTGTCGTTGACTAACTCGTGGCATGCTAATATTAATAAAATCTATAGGAGAGATTACTGATAATGTGATCAAGAAGAGGAATTTTTACTGTTTTTCTTTAGGTAATCTTCCACGAAACTATATTCTGAAGTTGCACGTTAGGCTTGTCGTTGACTAACTCGTGGCATGCTAATATTAATATTCGATTTGTTTGCAATATTACTGCTGTGCTTGAAGATCCGATGTCAATAGCCATCTACGTTCACTCTTATTATTATCTCTATACACAATAACCTCACACATGTGAAGTAAGAATGGGTGATATAAACAACAATTTTCAACATTCTCAACCCAGCACGTAATGCACACATTGAGTAGTGAAAGACGTGATGAGGCTGCTCCATGTTGGATGCACTTTTGATAGATTGCTTTTAATAGTTATCCACGATTAGGTGAGGATTTAATCCAAATAGATATTCCTTTAAATTGACCGAAACAATTTCGTATTGGTGGAACTGAGCATGCAAATATAATAGCAAGATTAAGTGAGTGACCCGGGCAATGAGTGTACAGGCCTTGCTTTGCATTTCTCGAATTTGTTTTTGGACATCAGTTCTTTCACCAGCCATGGTAGATGCTCCATCATATCCTTGACCACGCAATTCATTTAAAGGTAATCCAACATCAGTCAATATTTTTGTAATTGTTCATACAATATCTGTTGCTCTGACATTCTGTAGCTTAACAAAGCCAATAAATTCTTCCCTAATTTCACACTTATCATCTACAAAGCAGAAACATATTGCTAAATGTTCCACATTGTGGGAAGACATTTCATTGGGAAGAACAGAGTAGAATCCAGACTTTTTTACTTCATCAATAATTTTCACTCAAATTACATCATATCCTATGACATAGATTATGTCATTTTGTGAGCAGGGAGATAAATGTGTAGTATTGTTTGCCTTAGATGATACAAAGGAGCTTTCAGTATTTCATAATTTTCAACATATTTCAGCAAAGCGAGAAAATTACCAGGATTTTTGGAAGAATTTGCATCTTCGGTATCTCAACGAAATGTCAAGCTTTGTTTTCCTAAAATCAAAATGATACGAACAGTTTGATGAAGAATATGTTTATTCTGAGTTATACATGATTGAAAGGAATTGTTGGTAATTATATCAATTCTACTGGATGATGGATGTTCAATGGAAGCTTTCAAAGCATCAAAATCCTGCATAGAAACAAGCTTGGAATGGTTGTTTAAAGTACTTTTTACTCAATTGTTAAACGATTTGTTGACAAATATTAGTTTATCACGTCGACTATGCACTGGAAGAGGGGTAGCACAAGTACCATAAAAAATATCATCCCATTTTGAGCTGTATAATAACCATGTGTATTTTTCAAGCCAAGCTCTTTTACACTTGCGGTTACACCCATGAGAAAATGTAGTAGGAAAAACGTTTGATGGTGCCACATGCTTATAAAGATAGGAATACTTTCAACATTTGATAGGTTACTGATAGCTTGGCATTTTTCACTAAGTGATTTTGTTTGTGTCAATAAATTGCCAACGTCAATGCATGGCTCAGTGACTGCAGAAAAACCATGACAAATGTCTGATGAATCCATGATTGCTGTAATGCAGTGTGATGATGATAGTCCAGGAAGAATGGAGTTGTTAGTGCTTGAAGCAGTTTTAGGCTCAAGTAAACCAGTGTGCATATCATCAATGTCATCACCACAAGAATATAGCTCAATAGTGTCAACCTCACAAGCTTCACATTCATCGCCGCCACCAGAGAAAGACTGAGATGGTGACTGAGTTGTATCATTAGCAGTGTCTGAAAACAAAAATATGTATAACAATTTTAAATAGGCGACCAGTATATAGCTTTAATGTAATATTGTAGTTTATATGATACATAAAATCTATAATAAATATTATTTTTGTACTCATCTATATATATAGATGAACTATAAAATATCATGTATAGATATTCATGGATTAAACACAAATTTTGTAATTTTAAACACCAGACATATGTAGCTATTCTAATTGCATGTCAAAGGATCGACTCATTTTTCGGAAAACTTAGTGATAAAACATAAGACGAACGTAATAAAACGAAGAATTTATTAGACGTTTCGGAAGCGTAATAATTCCATCATCAGTAATCTAGGGTTACAAAACCAATAAACAATATTTGTAATTACAACAGAAATATATATACATACGATAAAACAGATCGAATATACAAATACATCACAAGAAAATGAAAACTGAGGCACAAGTATAATAGTTAAAATAGGTTTAAATACAGTGAAGACTGTGTGTTATTTAGGGACAGGAGAAGAGTTTTTATGTATAATGTTTCTTTTATAAGAAGTTCAGTATTATGTTTGGCTGTTGAAATAATTTTAAAGTTTGAGAGAGAAATCGGATGTCCTGTTTCTGTATTGTGTTGATAGATAGCAGAGTTGGGAGGGTTTTTGTATCCTTTCTTCCCGTTTTTATAGATATGTCCATGTGTTCACATGCTCGTACTTTTGGAGACGTTTGGTTTCACCAATATAGAAGGCTTGACAGTCTTCGCACGTGTATACGTAGACGAGATGCGAACAATGGGCAGTCGGCAAACGATCTTTGTAGCGGAAATTTTTTTTTAGTCTAAACTTGGATTTCATAATGACTTTCAGGTCAATTTGGGGATAATAAGTGTTACATAACTTTTTCAACTGTTTCGTGATAAGTGAGGTTTGTCTACGGAGATATGGTTAGTAGGTGTATATACGAAGTTTGGATACGGTGGGTATCTCAGATGGTTTGACAAACAAATTAGTTAAGAATGAGGAAGTTATTTTCTCCAAGAAATGCTTAGGGTAGCCGTTTCGAAAGAAAAATTTTGTATGGAAGTGATTTCTTTGTGAAGGGCTAAATAGGATGAAGTAAGTTTGTACGCTCTATTTAGTGGACAGAGAATAAGATTGCGTCTGAAAGAACTTTGCTATGTTTGTATATTTGATTTGTTTGTTTCTTATATATATATATATATGTATATTTCTGTTGTAATTACAAATATTGTTTGTTTGTTTTGTAACCATAGATTACTGATGATGGAATTATGACGATTCTGAAACATCTAATAAATGCTTTCTGTTATTAAGTTCCTCTTTTGTTTTATCATGATAAAGAATATATTAACTACTAAAGCAGCAAATATAAGTAATACTGTACCTTGGTCGTCTTGTGCCATTCCTTTTCTTTTGTATATCGCTGCAATCAGTTTCACGTTCATTCTGTTCAGTAAAAAGTGTCAAAGGTCTAGCTTATATATATATCGTATACTGTGTAGTATCGCGAACCAGACTCTTACTTGTATAGCGGGTAATGTGCAAGTAGATTTAAGACTGGTACAATTCTCTATTCCTTCCTTGTACGAAAATAACAACCTACAAAAATGTTTAAATCTCAAACCCAAAATCACTTTATAGTTTTATTTCCGTGACATGACGAAGTTTGCTCGTGCTCAAAACCACGTGTAGGTATCAGATATACACGACTCTTTCACTTTAAATTTATTGCGTCTTGTTTGGATCGGTATTTTTGGTCTTTGTGCACAACCTGGGAGGGTCGGGTTCATTTCAGACTCCTTCCTCCCTCTAGATAAGAAATGATTCTTTGATCAAATGTTTAATGCGAGCGTTATAATTTGGATAGTTTATATAGTGCGGGTGTCCTATTTAGTTATTTTTAAAACTGAGAGTTTATGGCATGTTTGTTTAAGTAATTGTTTTCGAAACATACGTTGTTTAGCGTGTACATTAAATTGTTATGAGTTAGCAATTGTTATATTGTTTTGTCATGTTACTAGAACTATCTGAATTTTTCTCGTTTTCTTAATCGAGTATTATTGCATCAGAATATATAGTATTACATAGAATGTTCTAGACTTTTGTAGGAGTACAAATACGCGTCGAAAGATTATTATTTTAATCTAGACTGCGTGATTGTGAGTTTAACAATAAAGAACGTATAGTGGCGAATTTTTAAGTGAAATTATCGCAGACTGTATTGTAATAACAGAGAAGAGAATAATAACTCGTATCGTCAATTGTGTTCTGAAGTAATTGAACCAGTTTGTGTGAACAAAAAAGAAAGAGACAATTATTTAAAGCTATGGATACAACTGTGTAACGAACATTTGTATATACGTTTAACTTGCTTCAATGTATAATTTTAAAACAAGTGAAATGTGTTGCTGCTTTTTTATTGTTGAAATTTATCGCCAACAAGTCACAGACACCTACTGTATAGAATCCGACCTACAAAACTTTACAGTAGCAATGCGGTTTTGGTTTCCAATACAAAGCGTTAATAGGAGCCATTGCTTGCGACTATTTGAATCCAAAAATGCTAATGCTTCATCAAAATAATGTAGACTATTTAGAAAACGCTAAATACCATAAGCATCTGTACTATAACAATATAAGCATAATTGTTTACAACACAAACATAGGGAGTTCGACCGAACAGTCTCAATCCCCTTCCTCTTCCTGCTTATACGTCACTACTACAGTTTTGTAGGAATTGATACCACTTTGCAGTTCTGTAGGAACAGATGTCACTGTTACAGTTTTGTAGGAACTGATAGAACTGCTACAGGTCTGTATGAATAGATACCACTGCTACAGTTCTGTAGGAACTGGTACTATTGCAACTGTTCTGTAGGAATCCATACTACTGCTACTGTTCTGTAGGAACAGACATTGCTACAGCTTTGTAGAAACGGCTACCACTGCTACAGATCTGTAGAAACTGGTACCATTAATACAGTTCTGCAGAAACAGATGACACTGCTACAGTTTTGTAGGAATCGATACCACTGTTGCAGTTTTGTAGGAATAGATACCATTGTTACAGTTCTGTAGGAATAGATATCATTGCTACAGTTCTGTAGGAATAGATATCACTGCTACAGTTTAGTGAGAAATGGTACTATTGCTACTGATCTATAGGAATCGATACTACCGCTACATTTCTGTAGAAAATGATACCACTGCTACAGTTCTATATGCTGCAAGGTCAAAGTACTAGAAGATTAGGAAGAAAAGCAGTGATTCAAATAAAAAGCAAAAACAAGTATAAATACATTTTAGATTCTAATATGCATCATCATGCACAGACACTGAACATAAAATATAATAATATGTAATTATTAAGTTTTACAGTAATTACTTATTTCAAGAGGTTTTGTGGACGAGGGTACAACATTCATTTTTTTTTTCAGTAAGCAAACTTACAGGTTACGTTTAGAGTCAGGCCATCTTCCAAGGCACTGTCACGAACAAATGGATTATCCACACGGCAAGAAAGGTATTTTCCATTGTCCCATCGAGACGGCATAAACGTCAATATGCTTAAGGTAGCGTTGCCATGCACGGGAATAATTTCTGTTGCTGTTGTTAACTGTGTACTGCCTTTCCACCACGTGATACGCGCAGGAGGTTTCGAACCTGCTGTCTGACATTCGACATTGTACTCCTTATCTGCAGAAAACTGCCGTCGTTTGGTGGAAATTTTTACGTTTGTCGGCCTTACTGGACAAAAAAATAATAATCTTTTGATCACAAGATAAACTATTTAGAAATATAAGCACATCCAAAACATATTATACATTAAAATCTATTTTTCAAAAATGATATTGTACATGAAAAAATTGCTGCAAAATTCTTGATTTCAAACGGATCACTTTTTTTTTACTTTGTTTTACTTCCAACATTGGTTTTTATTTTATGCAACACATTCATGACATTTAAACTGCGTTAATATCACAATTTTAAGTTATATATATGGTTTTATTTCGCTAAATCAATAATTTCTAAAACAAAGTAACCAAGAGAAATATTTTTTTATCGTATTATTCTAAAAACAGAGTCAATACTAAGAGAGAGGCCCTTTCATAAAGTTGAATAAAAAAACTTCTTTTGTGCTATTGTTATTACTCTTATAGAATGGCCTGCAAGATGATCTAGTTAATGTGGTATAACATGTAGCAGTCAAAGTTCAAGTTCGTTTGTTATAACTCTTCACGATCACTGAACTAGTTAATGTAGTAAAAGATGTATCTGTTACAGGTCAGGTTAGTGTGGTATAACTCTTCACGATCACTGATCTAGTTCATGTAGTAGGACATGTAACTGTCACAAATCAGGTCACAATCACTGATCTAGTTAATGTGGTAAAATGTACCAAAATCACAACTGATCTAAGTGTGAAATAACATGTCACGATAACATGGAATAGGTGACTAAAAGGATCTAAAATTAAACACGTGAAATTTGGACGAAAATGTGCATAAATATAATGACAAATATGATAAGATTGATTATGAAATGATGTATATTTACCTTGATATAATTCTAAAGTTTGCGGTCATACGGATCTATATATTGAACAGAGCTGTTTTCCGTAGTATTTAATTTTGAAATAGCTAGAGAAATTAGTTTTAAGTTTATTAGCAAGTTCTATCATTTCCCCGAAAGGGGCTGAAGGCCGCCTCGAGGGTGTCACCCGTTTTAACCACTTTCATCACTATACAATAGTGTATTGTATGTTAGTCAGTTAGTAGATACTAAAATGACGTCACATAAGGAGCGCTTAACGTTATAGTTTATACTGTCGGACGTCAGTAAAATAAAACGTTCGCATGCCATGAATCACGACAAAAATTATTCACTCGGTAAGCTGCAACACAACACGACATTTGAACTTCAAAAGTAAGAAAAAAATATTTGTTACTCTTAATTTTGGTTTCATTTACTCTTGAAACAGAAAATTTTCGGGGACCCTGCGGAAATACATCTAGTATACATATATATATATGTATAAATGACGTCCACTTTTCCATACTTCTTTATGGCGGTCTGTAGTACATAATGGGTAAGCAAAACAATAGTATATGTTGTCTATGCATCACATGATATTTATCTGAAACAAGCCTTAGCTTCGTGCAACCTGCTTAGGACTCAGATGTATCCGTATGCCTCTTTCGTCAGTAAAATTCCAGTCTTTATCAGCTACACGATTATAAATACTGCATGTGTGGTGTATGTGTCCGGTGATGGTGAGAGTCTAGCATAATATTCTTGACCCTGCTTAACACTGGTAATACCAGCCCCAAATTGTGTTACCAAAGATGTCATATATAGTAGGAAGTAGATCTTTGAAGTTTCAGGAGACGCGTATCCATATCCACAGCCTTTCCTGCAAGTATCTTTTAGTATAGTTGTTGAAACAGCATTTTCGTCCCACCATATTATTTTGTGAGACAAGGGATCATTTTAGGCTACCCCTATCTTAATATGTGTGTAGAACATGTCGTGATCACAGATCCATTTAATGTGGTAGAATATGTCATGACCACAGATCGGGATAGTTATATCATAATCACAGATCAGACTAGGTGGAAGAATATGTCGTGATCACAGATCGAGATAGTTATATCATAATCACAGATCATACTAGGTGGAAGAATATGTGACGACCATTAATCTGAGTAATGCACTAGGATACGTTTGTGTTGTAGAACATCTAACGATCATATCTCTAGTTAGTATTGTGGAATTATTTACGACCAATAATCTACTTAATATAGTAAAATATATCATTTTGGCAGATCTGTACAGTAGTGCTGAGTGTGTCCCCATCCCAGTCCTACTTAGAGTGGTAGAATAGTTACGATAAGGGATTTAGTCTGTGTAAAACATGTTATAATCATAGAGTTATTTATTGTAGTGAAGCATATCTAATATAATTTTAACTTTCTAACACGTGCTTCAATTTAGGTAGCTTTATAATACTAAGTCATAGTTTTTATTATCGTTTACCATTGTTTACATGTTAAGACACCAAAGATGATGTTTCCTTATCCTGTATACTGTGAAATACGTCTTTATATCACTAATGAACGTATGATGATTGTTACGTATTGGAATTTCAAATGGTCTGTAAC
>NW_013665906.1:134055-167584 GCF_000517525.1 Limulus polyphemus
ATAGATATATATATATACAGTATTGAACAAAGAAGTCACATGACTGAAACTTGCGAAACTTAGAAGAGGTATCTAGGCACCCGGGGTGTTGGTTTAGAGTAGGATTGTTTTGTTCAATTAAGATGTATTCCTTGATTTTTCGTTTGTTTATGTTGGGTTCTTTGTTTAAAATTACTGTGTTTTTAATAGATATACTATGTTTTTTTGAGTTGCAATGGTGAAAAACATGAGACGGTTTTTTATTGTGTTCTGTCAATCTGGTTTCCAATTTTCTTCTTGTTTCTCCGATGTAGAATTCCGGACAGTTATTGCATTTTATTTTGTAAATGACGTTAGTATTGTGTGATTCTAAATAATTTTTGTTTAGTAACGATTTTAATTTAGGGCCAGGTTTTAGTGAGAATTTGACGTTGACAAGAATATTGTGTTTAATGGCTAGTTTAGTCCAAGTGTGGATAATTCTTGAGCTGGTTTTAGGAACAAAAGGTAAACTGCAGTTAATGTACTGTTGTTGGGTTTGTTAGTGTCAATTTTGTTTGTGAGTTGAGTTTTATTGTGGGGAATGTTGGAGAGCTTTTCAACTATATCTGGTGGGAATTTATTGGTGTGAATAAAAGAATGCTTTAAGTGGTTAATTTCTTCATTTATGTAGTCCATTGAACAGAGTCTTGTGGCTGTGTTTATGAAGTTTTTAAGTGTATTGATTTTTTGTGTGGTGTCATGAGCGGAATTCCAGGGGATGTAGAGAACAGTGTGTGTGTTTTTGCGATAAATTTTCGTTTTAAACTGTGTGTCAGATCTAATAATTTTGAGGTCAAGAAAGGATAACTGTTTATTGATTTCGTGTTCTATGGCAAATTTGATATTGGGTTGAATGGAATTTATGTGTTTAAAGAAAGTTAGTGTGTGTTCTGTAGAAGTGAAACCAGCAAAAGTGTCATCGACATATCTGTACCAGTATAGTGGGAGATGAAGCGCAGAATGTATGGCTTGTGTTTCGATCTGGGTCATGAATATATTAGCAAGAACGGGCGAAACAGGATTGCCCATACTTAAACCGTCTATTTGAAGGAAGTGTTCGTTGTTGAAAATGAAGTTGGTTTTAGTCGTTGCAAATCCTAAGAGAGAAGCAAAAAGTGTGCTGGGGATGTGCATTAACTTGTTGGGATTATTAATGTAGAGGTTGAGTGCAATATTGCAAGCTTCATTGGCGAGGACGGTGAAGAGTGACACGACATCAAAACTAGCCATTAAGGCTTTCGAATTTACCTGTTCTAGTGTATATTTGAAATTGAAGGCATCTTTAAAAAAGGAACCTCGTCACCGAATACTAATAGACACCCTCTTGTGGCGCGTCGGTTATATTTATAGCCGTGGGAAGGTTTTCTAGAAAATTCAGTCTTACGTAACAATACTGAGCTACATTTAAACGTTTAATTATATACATATATTGTTGATTCTTACTCTCGAGAATCTTCTACAACTTTGGAGAATAGGCGGGAGTTTCGCAGTACATATCTAACACTATAAGCTGGCATGTTTTTAAATATAAACTCACTCCAAACAAACATTGATATTCAACTAAATATATAATAACAAATTCGTTACAGTGATTAATAATACTATATTTTATCAAATATATTTTTCTTCTCGTGTACAACTATACAAATAAGTATTTACCAAATTTTATAAAACATATTTCTACGTGGATTCCAAATAATTTAACTTCGTAATACCATTATATAGGATATCATTTCACTTCACTATTACCTTTAAAACAACCTTTGAAACATAAATTTTGCAAAGAAGAAATGTGAATGAAAATTTATAACGAAAGTGTGATTTTACGACTGCTATAGGTTGATTTGAATTTTAATCCAAGTTCGTCTGTAGCCGTAGGCAAACACATTTATTTCAAAAGTCAATAACTTAATTTCCTTCTAATTTTTACGATTGAGGAGGAAACGTTCCTTATTCATATAGTTCAGGTAAATTGAAAGTTTCTATTATTGATTATTGTAAGTAGAGCTTCGATAAAAACAGAGAGAAAAAAAAATTAATAAAAGCTGACCTACTTTTTTTATAGTTTACAGTATTCTTGCACCGTAATTTCCCTGCATTTTGTATATTAAAAAATATAATGTAATATGCATGTTCAAGCGGAAATTATAGCTTATAAAAAATGAAAAAACTCAAAACTGTAGCGTAATATTACGTAATATTAAAAGACGTACACAGGGAGTCTTCTCCACATTTCAGAATGATTAATGAGTTTGTACACATCGTATTTTTAGAGTTATATGTTAACACGTCTGGGCTGTTAACTTAAACTCCTTGCTCTGGCCGTCTGCTGGAAATATAATTGTTTACCATATAAGGTGTGATTCCTAAAGGTTAATTTTCCTAAAATAAAAAGTTTTCAAGGACATATGCTGAAATTACTTAAAATTCCAACCTACTTTTATGAAGGACCTGAGCGATTTGCACAAACATTGTCTACGACCAAAGATGGCTGTAATGACAATGCGCCAGCACGATCCAAAGGACTCTTGTTGTGTTAACTATAAACAAATCATTATAATGATACGCTATTTAATACACTCCTTTGTACACCTTTCTGTCATACATACATCTCTATGAATATAACCAGGTGGAAATTGTTATAATTATGTTAGATTTAAGTGATGCCTTCCCAAGATAGCTCTACTAACAATAGAATATTGTTCTAAAGGTCTCGCGTAGATAAGCAATTAGTAAAGTTTTGTCTCAGGGATTTTATCTTTGTTACTAACGTAGCTCCAAGATTCAGATTGGAAGACTACAGATCATTTACCAGTACTATCAGTATGATAGCTAACTTTTGAAGGTGAAATTTAAACTTATAACGATCCCTAACGGATGGGAGAACGCCCTGAGAACACTTAGAATTCAAGAAGAATCATTTTCAAATGTATATATACAAACAAACGTTGTACCGGAATCTGTTTTTGTGCCTTTGAAGAATTCCAGAAGCTCGAAGAAACAATCAATAGTGGGATTTTAGAAAGTTTACAGAAACAATGGGGTTAAATTTTTTATTCACAAGGAGAGCTGCTAAGCTATTTTCCATAATCAACCTTATATGACACTGTCTATAATACCAAAATAAAAGATCTGAAGTTTCAGTTCACACCAGCTCTCAATAGATCAAAGCACATTCAGTACAGTCTCCTTATTTACAGCAAAACAAATCGCTTTAATTCAGTGAAAATTGTTAGTTCGCAAGAGAATCTAAAAACATAGTTGTTATGAATGTGTAATTATGTGTAAATGACATTGTGAATGTTTGTTCCACATAATTCTCTTGTAAACGAAAGATAGATTTTATTTAACTAATGACTCCAGCATTAACCCTTCCCAACTCAAGCAAAAAATATGAAGCGGGGAAACGAAAGCAGAGTTCTTACTTAAGATATTTGAACTCCAAACCGAAAACCAAAATAAATGTCACAGAATTACAGTAAGGAGCAAATGTTTTATGCAATATTATATAAAGAACACAAAGAATTAACTATAGGAAATGGGAGACATAGATATATAAAGTTTTATTCTAAAATTTAGAGTATCTTGAAGCGCTGAAATTTTATAGAAACGGAGGAAACAATAAGATTACTTATATATTCATATAGTACGTATGTATAAAGTCAAAGACAAATTATAAACATTTTAATTAGCATTAGGTACACGTGATGTTTGGAAGTTCAAATTAGTAAGGCTTGTTTTTCGAAATACTTCGTAATGTTACAAATTATGAAAAACATATGTCAAGTGACATAAAGCCGAATTAGTTGTATATTTAAATTAACACTAAAATTATAGCAATGAACAACCAAGAGAAAATTCAAATAAAGAAAATTGATACAACATCATAATATAATATAATCCGATCAAAGTAAAACAAAAAGTTGTCGAATCGAAGGTAAATGAAGTGTACACGAATTATCCCCACAGCGAAAACGTTGTCTAAACAAAAGTGAAATCCACAAACCAATTACCACAAAAAATTACGACGTCCACTCAGAATAACGTAAATCTTATAAGAAAACTAGATCATTGTAAATAAATGAGGCATAGTTTATCCATGAAGGACCTGAATATATAAATAAATAATGCATAGTTTATCCATGAAGGACCTGAATATATAAATAAATAAGGCATAGTTTATCCATGAAGGACCTGAATATATAAATAAATAAGGCATAGTTTATCCATGAAGGACCTGAATATATAAATAAATAAGGCATAGTTTATCCATGAAGGTCCTGAATATATAAAAGTTAAACATATATGAAAGTTAAGAATGTCCTATCTAAAGTATTCAGAAAAATTACAACAAAGAAGTTATATGACAGATTTCCTTTATTTTCACCAAAGGTGAAATAGAAAATATAACCTGTGAGCTAGAGATCTAATATATTCATTGATTCACTGCACCCTCTACAATGGATTGCATTTTCGCTTTTTCAAGGCTCGTCCGCACAGCTTGGGTCAGTAAATCAAAGAAGTACAGTTAAGCTATATATAATGATGTATATGCGACATTTATTGGGATTCTGAGCACTTTTTCTCTCACCGTATAGTAACATAAATTAATTTAGATGTATGAATAATATTATGGCATTGCGCCTAATATATTGTTCGATATTAAATAGTGGACCAACTGATTAGTGATTATATTATGCATTTCCTTCCTTTTCATGAAAGGTAAAATAGAAAGTACAATCTGTAACGTTACAAACACACCGTGTTGTTATAAGTACTCAGGCATGTTAACAACAAGGAAGTTAAAACTACACTGTCCTGTCACAAATAATCAGACGTTTTAAGAAAAAGTAAAAAGAAAAGAAACACTGTCCTGTTTGAAGTACTGGAACATGTTAACAACAAGGAAATTGAAATGTAGTCAAAAAAGGGAGGAGGGACATTATCATTGTCCTAATGTGGTGTATTACAGCGTGTGGTCTGAATAATTAGACATGCTCTCGTTTAAGTTCTTAAGAGTGTGTGGTGCAGTTTGTCTCAAAAGTTGGTTTTAAAGCTGATATTGAAGGTCGTGTTCTATTTTTTCGAGCTAACCACTCTAAATAATTACACTTCTATAGATCTTTGTTTGAAGAGAGTATATTTCGTTTGCTAGAGCAACACTTGAATTTACTGAACAAAAAATATTACAGTTATTTCATTCCTCAATAATCTTTCCTTCTTCAATTTCACGTGATTCACGAGGTTTCGGTATCTTTCACATACTTCATCAATACTTACGAACCTGTTGTATTAATTCATACTCGACGATTTCGACCATACGTACAAGTGATGTTCGGATTCTTTTGCCTCTGCAGTATGATGTTTTAAGAAACGGGCATTAGTTCTTTCTCTCTCTCTCTCTATATATATATATATATACACACACATATATAAAGATATATATATAGATATGTACAGATATTACTCTACAAATACGTATTTAAAGGAAATTATTTTTTGAATCAAGTAGAAACCTCGATGTGACTATTAAAGCACACGTGCAAAGCTTTAATTGAAACCAAACAACCAATTGAAGACTGCAACAGCTAAAAGACCGCTAGTTCTCGATCTATGAGTTAATTTACACAACACTATATCTTTTATGGAAAGTATTGAAACATAGCTACTTTCAGATTTGGTTTATACTTTTTTCAGCATGCTTTGAGTTCAGAATGATAACTTTAAGCTCCCTGATATTACGAACGGAGTACTATATTGTATTAAATATCAAGAATTTTCCAAAAACACCGAGGTTCGTATTTCAGTATTAATTTAAGTAATTCAAAATCCTACACATAAGTGCTAACCTTTCAACTGATTATCTGTTACATGCCCAAGGCGATATTTCTTTGTTATATTAGAATTAGTACATTCACAAAACATTTCAGGATCAGTGTGAAAGGAGCCACCACTCGAAGTCCCACAAGGTATGAGAGAAAGACACGAGAAATAATGATTCAAACCTATCAATCCATATTGGCCATAAGATAAGAAAGCAAAAGCAAACAATTCCTGTTTTTACCTTCTTCATATGCCCGAAGAGGCATTAGGCAGATATCTCCTGTAAAAGCACATAAACCACACTTAATGCGTCAGTTATAAATTATTATGAATATTGGCCCCAGCATTTACTCTCTTTATCACCAAAAATATTAGTGAGTCATCATTCCTGTACTGTTATTCCGTGACCCGTTTAACAAGTAACTATTTGTGTACTGTTATTCTGTGACTCGCTTAATAAGTCACTTTTTGTGTACTGTTATTCCATGACCTGTTAATAAGTCGCTGTTTCTGTACTGTTATTCAGTAACTCGCTTAATAAGTCATTTTTGGTGTATTGTTATTCCATGACCTGTTAATAAGTCACTGTTTCTGTACTGTTATTCAGTGACTCGCTTAATAAGTCACTTTTTGTGTATTGTTATTCCATGACCTGTTAATAAGTCACTGTTTCTGTACTGCTATTCCTTGACCCATTTAATAAGTTCCCTGGTCGTGTACTTTTATTTCGTGACCTGTTTATACTCATGAACTAACACATTTATTCATATTGAAGGTATGAGATGTTTTATACAAAATATTACCGACTAAAAATATGCTACCTAGATCCGTTTGATCTATTGTTATGAATCACGATGGTACAACCATTAATAGTTGATTTATTTACATATATTACATAAGTGCATCAAGTCCGAAATTCCTGGGATTTCGCAGCAAGTACGTAAGGACCACGATTTGGAAAGTAGCATCTAGTATCAGTGGATATCAGATATTGATGGCAGATACAACTAAAATGTTTGGTCTTTTTCAACTTTAGTGCTACGCATATTTAAGATACTTTTAAAAGTTCCAAGGCTTATTTCGTAAGCCGGAGTGCAATTTGTAGATCAGCGTTAATAGGGTACCTTTGAATTGTTAAATAATTCGTATTCTATTTAGCACTTGCGCATTAAAACACGTGAGGTATCACTGCTAAGTGAAGACGAAACAAAACGTTTACTACTGATGAATGTTTTTTTCTTGTGTTTCTTTTTTATCAACATCTCATTTGTTTCTAATTGTGTGTGTGTTTTACTATATGTTTATAATTGATTTCTTCATTTAGAGGATTCTTTTTAAGTTTATGAAGCATAAAATATATGATTAAAATACATAGTTAGTTCTGACGCAATTATTCTCATCCAATAGCCCGTTCTTTTAAAGCAGCGTTTCTGAAAGTGGGGTCCCGACCTAAAGAGGGTCGCAAGGCTATTGTAGATGTGTGTATGTGGAGGAGGGGGACGAGATCATAAAAAATTGCAATAATAGATATTTAAGAATATGTACAGTAATTCATTATCATTCTGGGGGAGAGCCATCACAGCCTGAAATATTTTTAAAAGGGGCTCAGCATAAAACGTTTGAGAACCTCTGTTCTAAAGTATGCATTGGTCGCTGTTGGAAGAGCGAAACATTTGTGGCGAGCTTCACTTTGGTCGCTGTTGGAAGAGCGAAACGTTTGTGGCGAGCTTCACATTGGTTGCTGTTAGAAGAGCGAAACATTTGTGGCGAGCTTCACTTTGGTCGCTGTTGGAAGAGCGAAACATTTGTGGCGAGCTTCACATTGGTCGCTGTTGGAAGAGCGAAACGTTTGTGGCGAGCTTCACTTTGGTCGCTGTTGGAAGAGCGAAACATTTGTGGCGAGCTTCACATTGGTCGCTGTTGGAAGAGCGAAACATTTGTGGCGAGCTTCACTTTGGTCGCTGTTGGAAGAGCGAAACATTTATGGCGAGCTTCACATTGGTCGCTGTTGGAAGAGCGAAACATTTGTGGCGAGCTTCACTTTGGTCGCTGTTGGAAGAGCGAAACATTTATGGCGAGCTTCACTTTGGTCGCTGTTGGAAGAGCGAAACGTTTATGGCGAGCTTCACTTTGGAAAAATAAGATTCTTTCTTTCGCACCTTAAGTCTTATGGAAACTTCTGGAAGCTAACAAGAATATGCGTTTTTTCACGTGACATTTAACACCATCTAAATGTGTATTTGTTGTCACAATAAATCTTCACATTCATTTAAACAGTTTAGGGAAGCAAGGATTGCGATTTGCATGATAACTAGCGATTATGTGTTTTCAGGTTAGCTCATTGTACATTAAACTAAGAAAAGACAGGCATTGAATTACATGAATCCTTGTGCTAAGACTCATATTTTAACTTTAAGTTACTATATGATAAAAGACAAAGTCAATGAGCCTATAAATTTCCAAGTTCCTTCACAAAAATATTCATCCTTATTGAGTTAAGAATCAAGGAAATGTAATTCACGAAAAGGAAAGCGCTGGATTAATTAATATTCATCCTTATTGAGTTAAGAATCAAGGAAATGTAATTCACGAAAAGGAAAGCGCTGGATTGATTGACACATTTCATATTAATTAAGGTGCAACTGTATATTTACAGTTCTGCAAAACTACTCACGAAGAAATGCACTTATATCAGGAGGACAATAGTTTTGTAAAAACATAATAAGAGGGAGAAAATATTTCATAAATAATGGGTTACAAAAGAAGTGATGAGTAGGGATGTAAGTAATCTTACGACCAGAGCAAAAGATCACTGCAAGTTTATCGAAAATGACTGGGCGTTTCCCAATTTTGGTGAAACGGGTTGATGTTGTCTAGCGCCAGCTGATTCTGCCAAGAAACTCGTATTTAGATGCACTAAATCAGCCCTTGCCGCATCTGCACGGCAGGTTATCGTCAGTAAGCAATAAGTAAGTTGATTGATGTAATGGTTTCTACATCTGCTGGTTTTGGATTTAACCCTTTCTCTTCTTCTCTAGTTCCAATATTGCTTATTTGCTTATTTTCCATGCTACATTGTTTTCTAAGTTTTATAAGCATCAAATAAATGATTTGAATTGATTATTGAGGATATACGAAACGTATATTTTATCACACATGTATGTTATATTAATAACAAGTTCTTATGATATATGACATATTTAAGCTACTACCGAAAAGTATAAACAACATACATAATATTCATAATGAAGATAGTATACCTCTATACAGTATTAGCAACTGATGTTACCTTTAGCAATATAATTATTTACAATATTTTGGGGCTTGGTGATGGAAATTCATTAACCACTTACTGTATAATAAAGAATTACATTCGATTGATCACAATGCCCCCAGTGGCACAGCGGTATGTCTGCGGACTTACAACGCTAGAATCCGGGGTTCGATACCCGTGGTGGGCAGAGCACAGATAGCCTATTGTGTAGCTTTGTGCTCAATTACAAACAAACAATCTGTTAATCACAGATAATTTCCTGCATTAATAAGCTTTAAATGTATGAGCGTCAATTATCTTGATAACAATATGTTAAAAAAACTGATTATATAGGTTACCAGTGGTTAGTTCATCTTGTTGTTGTAATTAAACAATTAACGCTAGTTGTATATTTTAAAAAATATAAAATTCATCATAGTGCGTTAAATATGTGTCGAAATGTGTCCCACTTTTTACAGCTGCCTGTATCCTAACATTTTGAATTGTTACTTCAGTAACAAAGTGTACAATCAGAAAATAAAGCAAAAGATTTAGATTAACTAAGGTTTTCATATTGCATTTGGTTTGTGTGCAAAAATGTTTTAGTTTACTAGTTTGGTTTTCGTTAGACATTTAGTTCTGAGACCTGTTTTTTATGCGTTGTATAAGAGGAAAATGACAAAGAAAGTCTTATGTTTATTCATTCAACAACATATAATTTCATAAAAAGCTGATGACTTATTTTGTTGAGGAAAGGGATGACTTTGTTTTCGATTTAATTATTTGTGAAACCATTGGTTTCACCCTGTAATGAAACTACCCCGTAAACCTTTTTTTATCAACTTGTGTTATATAGATAGAGCGCTTTATCATGGCGTTCTATAGTATTATGTAAAAGTAGAATCTATGAATTGTCAAGAAATGCTATATTTCTTATTGTCTACGTGCATGTAAGCAGTACATTTTATAAGTAGTCTCAATCTCTTCCTCCAAAACCAGATATGATGTTGAAATAATTAGTTTTTCGCATACATAAAAAATTCGATGTATTTATACGACTATTTACTGATCTACTACTATCTCAGCAGAATATTGATATTTAGATAGAATGATACATAGGTTGATTCTATTCCCATGTAGAATCTATTCTCAATAGCTTTAAAGCAGCCATGAGAAGAAATTCATGAGATATCCAACAACTGGCAATTTCTATTGACAAGTTCATTTTCTTGCACAGATTTTACATTAGAGTCTCCGTAGTTACGTGCATAGAAAAATAAAACAGAGAAAAACTTTAAAATAAACCCGATTATTCGCTTTTGTATTATATACAAACAGTCTGAGATTTCCAATCAAAACGGAGACCCTTGGAATAGATATATGGAATAAGCATGTTAAATTAACAAGAAACTTATCATTGTTTGTTTCATTTATACGTGTTATGTTTAGTTTTTCAATTTGTTGTCATGAAAATGAATAAGCCAAAGTATTATATCTATGACCATTAAACACAATATACACCTAATAATTTAGTGAAATCTGAAATTACGACAAGCAAGAATAAAACTCTCTTCATTTATTATGATAAAACACCTCATGTATTACAACACATGTACTTTACAATATTGAAGGAATGTTTCTTAATGATACGTTTTAGTAAACTTTCTATTTCCTGCGTTTTTCAACATTACGTTTAAGTATAATTATGACCGTAAAATAAATATGATCAGCGTATGTCATAATTACAGAGTTTAAGACAGAGTAGAATGCTTATCAATCATAATCACAGCAGTGTGTATGTATTACAGTTTTCTTTTACATTGCTGAGTTGTGATTTATATTAATGGAATTCTAGCCCCAACCAAAAACATCCTTGCATAATATTTCAAAATATGAATTAATTGTGCCTATTAAAAATTAAACATTCAAACAAGTGCATCAATTAAATGATTTGAATACCAGGTTAATACCGAGCAGAAACAGATGAATGTAAGGCTAGATAGTGAGAGCATTAATTTTAAATGTAGTTTAAAACCGGCTCAAACCAATCTTTTTTAGTCTATCCCAAAAACAGCATGTTAAAGATATAAATGAAATATAATTTTAAAATAGTATTAAGCTAATTTTCTTATGAACTAATAACTTCTGAACAAGTAATCTATTTTACAATGTATCTATAGAAGAATGTTCACGGCCTATGGTAACAAAACAAGGCTAAGTGCCTAAGCCTTATATTGCTTTCTTCCACCATCGATGGTGTTTTTTATGTAACCCAGGTTATGCAGGAGGTTTTGTGCAATGCATTGAGGTCAAAACTGTCTCCCTCTTTTATAGAGACTTTACAAAAGTACACCAACTTTTCAGCGCAGATGATAACTTCCGAGGGTCCATTTGAGAACCTAATGACACAGATGTCCATGGGAGATGTCTGCGACCGGCATAGCATGAGTTCTCGTTTATACGAGCATCTTGGGTGGGAACATACATACTGATTTGAACTTGGAGCTCAATGCTTTATCTTTATGAAACCACACTTTATTGGCACCTAATACGCACAAAGATGGCATTTCCTTGTGGTATAGTAATTTCAACACGTTAGTCTAATGGCACCTAATACGCACAAAGATGGCATTTCCTTGTGGTATAGTAATTTCAACACGTTAGTCTAATTACACGCCTATATCACTTTCAAATATCTGTCGACCTCTCCGAATTTTTAACTAACCTGTAACTATAATAAATTCCTTGGAAACTTTTCATGGTATGTTTTATATTATTTGTATACGTTGTATCAGGCAGCAGAACGATAATTAATTGTCTGTACTTTCGCAGACAAATGACGACGTACTTCTATTTGCCACATGCCAGGGTCGCAGACGTTTCGACAATTGGTTTTCTTTCAACTATGTGCTTTGAAAAATACCTTGTAAACACGAATTTTGTAACATAAGAACAACAAGAGACCAGTTGATCCTTCAAGGTTGTCCTTGCAGACACACTAATGAGAAAAATAAAAGTTTAAACCACTCTTTGTTTTTCAGGAAATCTCTCTTATACTCCCGTAAAGTACCAGCCTGCACTACTCCCAACGGCAACTCTTTCCGTAAGCTGATCCTCCTGTTGGTAAAATAAAATTGTCTTAACTGGAACCTAGGCCGTATTATTAAACATGCATGACCTCATCTTCTTATCTCCAGAGCATACAACACATAGAAATCAAAGGCTTTTATCCTATCAGTCCTCTGGATAATATTGTAATGTTCAATAAAATCGCCTCCTTCCTTTTTTTTTTCAAAAATTAAATGTTAGGAGATAGTAACCTTATAAGGAAAAAAAAATCCATCCCTGGCACCATATTAATAGTTCTTTCCTAACCCTCTCCAATAAGTCAATATAGTTTCTTAGATAAGAATACCAAAACTGTGAGATCAACTGAGGCCTAACTAGTGATAATTGTCACGTAAGACTTGTAATCAGTATTTCTAAAAAAATACTCAAATTCCTATTAGCTGTATTACCAACAATAGTTGCCGAGCACGTCTAGTGGTTAGTGTGGTGGAATGTGGACCGAGATTTTATAGTTCGAGCCTTCTTACCGCCGAAAACATTGCATTACGCCCTTTGGGGCCCTGGGTACGTATAAAAGTGATGTTTAAATCCAACTATTCGATTAGAGTAGCCCACGAGTAGAGGGTGGGTGTTGTTGACTATCTGCCTTTTCTCTTCAAAATTAAAGAAGGCTAGAGCAGATAACATTCGATTAGCTGTGGGCGAACATTCAAACAATCAATACTAGCAACAGAGCTCTGTTTGGAAGGCTTCAGTGACTTATTCATTACAAGCCGACGATCATTACTTGACACTTACTATAATTAAAGGTAATTTGCCAAATATTTGTACCAATTTCACTAATCTAAGTAATTCAGTAGTACGTCAACATCCTCAACCCCTAGTAGCACAGCGTTATGTCTGCGGACTTACAACGCAAGTAACCGGGTTTCGATACCCGTGATGGGCATAGCACAGATAGCCCATTGTGTAGCTTAACTTCAAACAAACCAAAAAAATCAACGTCCTCAATACAGTTAGAAATGTTCAAGATTTTAATGTCATCTAAAAAAATTACTAATTCTACTCCTATCGGTATCATTAACGTGAATCAGAAAAGTAAAGGCTCGAACCATGATCCATGAGAAACTTTACTAGTAAGAAAGGTACAGTTTGACTGGACTCAATTAATAACAAGTTTTTGATTTGTTCAATCCAACCACCTTAACATCCAATTAATTAGTCTTTCTCCAAATCCTACCGATGTAATTTTCTCAGCTAATATTTTGTGGGGCACATTACCAAAAGTTTTATAAATACACCAAATCCACATCCTTTTTATCGTCCTGATAAAAAGTAACATTTTCAAAAAAAAAAAAAGATAACATACTATGTTACTTGTGTACTTAAATTCCAGTGAATTATCTTTTACTGCAATGGACTGCCGTGTTTTGCTACTTTCAGTGACAGATATTTGACTTTCTTCGATACTTTCGGTGAATGACTGGTAGATGGTCCTGGAATAAACTGTGTTTGTTTTCACATCTTTCCTTGAATTAGTTATACAGTTCAGTACTACTAAAACCTCTTTCTTTCAAGCGCTGACATTTGATGCTTTGTATGTGTTTATAATGGTGGAAAGTCCTGTCATGCCAGTCTCCGACAAGGGGACAATTTGCACGTGAGCTGCAATCGCAAATTACCGCAATTCAAACTGAAATACTACATGAGGGCCAAAACCTTTAACCCGTGTAGTCACGTGCAAGGGGCATATATTGTAAACAATCATTTGTATATTACATGCAGCAATATTACATAGAAGGGAATTATTGGCTAGGATTTGAAATTTGATAAGTCTAAAATTAATTAATTTATACATATAGTTAACAGTATGAACGTACTGCCGAATTAGTGGAAGCCTAACGTTAGTATGAGAAAATAAAATAATATACCTAGCTCTTGTCGTACAGAATTTGGAAGTAAGTTTGTGTACTTTTTATAAAGTTTAATAACTAGTTTGAAATCTTAAGAATGATTGAAACAAAGAGTCAATTTGTTAATGATATATATGATTACCAAATTTTTTTTATGGAAACGTTCTATGACCTTTAGTAAAAATAACCGTGTCAGGGCTGTATTTATTTCGTTGACTTCATAAGAACAACGCACATGTGCGTCAACAACAACAACAAAAAGTTGAAGTGACTGTTAAGTCAT
Organism: Limulus polyphemus; assembly: GCF_000517525.1. Taxonomy (NCBI): domain Eukaryota; kingdom Metazoa; phylum Arthropoda; class Merostomata; order Xiphosura; family Limulidae; genus Limulus; species Limulus polyphemus. The sequence goes on from NW_013665906.1 coordinate 148,418, forward strand.
AAACATGTGAAAATGAGCAAAAAATAGGTTTCAGAGTCCCTTTTGGGTATATGAAAGTGTCATAGTAATCAGATGTCAGAAAGTTGAAAATGTTTCGTTACGGACATAAAGACATACAAACACAAGCCGCTTTATAGTACAGATTCTAAATTTATAATATCGTCTGTTATAAAAGGCTAAAATGACCATTAATTTTTGTGAAAATTCAAAGAACAAAAGTCACAAGTTACACTATATTTTCACTACAAATGAAAAATGCGGCTTGATAAGTCATTTGCCTGATGTTTAGGGCATTCGAATCTCACTCTGCGGATCGCAGCTTCGAATTCCTGTTCCACCAAACATGTTCGCCCTTTAACCGGTCAATCCCACTATTCGTTGGTAAGAGTGTAGCCCAAGGGTTGTTAGTCAGTGGTGATGACTAGCTGCCTTCCCTCTAGTCTTTAACTGTTAAATTAGGGACGCCTGGCGCAGATAGCCCTAGTGTAGCTTTGCGCGAAATTTAAAACAAACCAAACACTTTATTCCATCATGTGGTGCTTTAAGACAGCGTTCGCACCAGTAATGTGGAAGGTAGTGTTAGTTAGCTTTCGTAACGCGGTGTTTGAAGTCAGAGTTATTTTCCATAATATGGCACTATAAGCCAGCATTCGTTCCATAATTTGGTAATTTTAATTAGCTTTCATAACCACAATGTGGTGCTTTAAGTAAACACTCGTATTATAATGTGACGCTTTAATTTAGTGATAGAACCCATGGATATGTCATTTCAACACAAAATTAGTTTGAATAACAGTTAATTATTAAGAATTAAATGGTAAGTGAAAAAATAAGAACAATACATTGTTTAGCATTGCATTTTGAATTCTACCAAATTCTAAATATGTTAAAATCTTCACTTGAAACTTTCTGAAGAAATAAGTTCATTGATTTGGAAAGGTAATTAACAAAGTTGATATGGTGCCAAAACTTTAATTGGCCGTAGCTTAAAAGGAAGACCAATCTATCTTCATTTTACTATACTCCAAATTTTGGTATTCACGTTTGAAAGCACTTGCAAATGTTTGAACACCTACGCAGAATGTAGCACTTTTTGCATATAAATATGAAGCTTTATGGAATATATGTCTAACTTTAAATTAGATTTTTCACGAAATTATTATATGTTTTGCAAAGTAGTTTTAGTAAGCTGTTGCAAGTCTAACATAATTCAATTTCAATCCCCTGTGTAACGATGTTGTGATGTTAGATAATTTTTTAGTTATGATGAAATTTGTTAACTGAAAGAGCCTTATACACCATTTTCTTTATAGTTTACAAAAGTGGCACCCTCTTTAAATTTACTCAAGTTCTATATTTCGCTACAGTAAACCTTTAACTGCAACATTTTTACCAGGCAAATATATTTTTAGATACTACATTCTTTACGTTGGATAGGCTGACATAGAGTGGTTGAAATATTATTATACATACTTCTGTTTGGAAAAGCCGTAAGCTTTAATTGTTACGAATTTAGCTAACAATTTTTAATCAAACTTGGATGATTTATAAAATATGCTTAATGGACAAGTTATCGTACCTTTACACATATTACTGTCAAATATTTTCTTATTGAGAAAAGAAATTTGACTCCTTTCGAAAGATCTTTATGCCGCAATTTTTGTTAGATAATTTCTGTTTTCACTTGATCATTTACAGTATAACTTATACAGGCAAACTGGGTAATTATGTCATCGTAGAGAGATATACTGTTTTTCTATTGTTTATTCTTCTTCCTCCAAGTCCCCCGGTAAGTCTACGGATTTATAACATTACAATCAGGGGTTCGATTCCCCTCGGTGGACACAGCAGATAGCCCGAAGTGGCTTTGCTATGAGAAGACACACACCAATCTTCTTCCGAACACTTTTCAACCAACCTCTATTTATTCATTTCTCTGCGGATTGGCTTCAAACTTGATGCACACACAACTTTTAATTTTTTCGATTTAAGCCTTTTAAATGATTTTATGAAATGAAAGGTCAAACAGCATAAAAACATATTTTGAGTTCCTGTGCGCTAATATTTACAGCAATCAAAATGAAAATTTGGATAAATATAAATGTTCATGTGTTCAAAACAATGAGATAGAGAAAAGTTGTACTTGCATATGTTGAGTACTTATATGGGGGGTCAGAGCAAAAATAAAAACATAATTTGGGTTTTTAGTCTATTACTCGGCTATATTTTGATACAAAGATACTTTTCTACAGGTCCCACACATCAATAAATAAAAATGGTGGTATTTCTCATTTTTAGTAATTACAGGGAGTAAAAATGCCAAAGAAAGCGTAATTTTAGGGTTCCTTGATAATTATTCAGCCGTATTTCGGCCAATTTTTATGGGATTTGATACAAAGATAATTTTACAGGTCTCATTGCAAAAATACACAAACAGGCTACATAAACACATAATTTCAGAGGTTTTGTTCATTTAATTAGTCTTGTTTTGGCCAATTTACATGGAATTTAGTACAAAGATACTCTTTGCAGGTCCCAAACAGATATATATAGACAACTTTGGAATTTTTGTCCTTTATTCAATGTTTCAGCGAGGAAAGTACAATTTGGAGTTTTCTTGAACTATTTATGTGTATGTCAACTAGCTTCATGATGTTCGGTACAAAGATACCTTCTTGCAAGTCCCAAGCAGTGATATAGACAGTTTTCGATTTTTCTGTGTTTTTCGCGATGATTTTTTCCTGGTGTCAAAAGTGGCCATGTTATGGTTGCGTGGCCGCGAATATTGACCTATTTACTTCAATAAATATATCTAGATACAGAAATGTTGTACTATTTGCGAAAGTTCCAAACTAACCAGCCTGTACCTGGAAGGAAGTGAAATAAAGCACTCTCTGTTTGTATATATTTGTATTTTGTATTTATGGTAAAGATACTAAGGCTAACTGTATCCCGTCCTTTATTTTGAACTACTGATCAGAGGGTAGGCAGCAGTTCAGCAAATCCCTACCATCCATCATATACGCTAAGGAATTGATTGTTACCTTTATAACGCACTCACAGCATTAAAGCACGGAAATATTTTGTGGTATTGCACGGATTCGGTCCCAGCTAGCCAGCTTCGAAATTCAGAACTCTATTACATGGCTAATCCATGCTGTATCACTAAAAATATCTAGTTCTGAAAAAAAAAAAACAGTCAGTGAATAAATTGCACTGAAATCTTGAGATATCTTTGCTAACACAGGAGAAAAATTACTAACCTAGCGCATTCATCTTGTGTGTAATTAGCTGGTCGTGGACGACGTTATATGACGTATTGTAATGATCGTTACTTTTGTTGGGATATTAAAAAATTTCGTAGGCATAAATTCAGCCCAGTTTAAATATGATACTAATGATAATATTCTTCTAAACTCAATGATTTCAAGTTCACCAAGTCCTTAAGTTTTGTTTTTTTCTATACTTTAAGTTAAAATTACGAAAATATAATACAAAGATTAGATCACTATAACTATACTTTTAAAACGAGCAGGATTAACTCAGTAGCCCAAAATTCATGATAAACTGGCTAAAGCATTATTATTAATAATCATATTTCTTTTCGAAATTATAACACTTTTAAAACAGTCTCATGAGCTCTAATATTGGAAAGCAAAACGAACATTTGAAAGTTGGCTTTAAATAATCATCTCTGGGTATTACTTATTCAATGTATATTGGTACGATATGCAGATCATAAATTATTTTTTTATATGTATTACTTGAAATTAGTTATACTTAGTATATCTTATTAGCTTTGCAACATTTTTTAATCAAATAAAGTGGTGGTAAATTGGTGAGATTCAACTTTGTTTTGTCATAACCAATATACTTATATTAATTAAATGATGCTTTCCTCTTAAATGTTTTTAAAAACTAAGACTAAGTAATGTATACACCTTTAATAAGTATTAATATAGGCCTAATACCATAGTAAAATATTAGCAATGCCTGTTGCGAATGGCTGAAGCCAGTAGATATGGTATTCCAGGTTAAACAGGTAATTACTTGAGACTCTGTGGGATTTCAACGGAAGAAGATAATAAAACTAAAACAAACGAAAGAAGGAAATCACACAGTGTTTACAAAAAACAAAATCTTCTTATGTAATCACAAAAGAACAAAAATAAAATGAATAAAGACTGAAGTGAAGCTGATGAGATCAGATAAATCAGAAACGCAATTTTGAAATGTTATACACTTAAATGATACAGATAAAATAAAAACTGTATTTGTTTGCTAGACTGATGAAAAATAGAAAAGGACAATGGAAATACTAACAGTGATTTATTTCAGATCGAGTTCAACTCCATCGAAGTTAGAATAAAATCTGCTGATATCCTCTCCATGTTCAAGCAGAGAGAGAGTATCATTTTCAGGTTCAACCAGAGAGACCGTATCCTCACCAGGTCGAGTCAAAGAAACAGTAACCTATCCTGGTTAAATTAAATCTTAATTTCCAATCAAACTTTTAGTTGGCTCTGCGTCATTCCATTGAAACACAATCCTTAGTTGGAATATTGCAAAATACAACACATATAATCTACAAAAGTCTGATTACAGCAATATTTCATTAAATGGAATGAATAAATAAATGAATACATTGCATGTCACCACATAGTTTATCAATATTTAAAAAAAAGTATATTGTGCATATTAATAAATAACAGTAATAAATACGTTAGCACAATAATGTACAAATGATTTAAAAATCAACAAAACATACAAAAAACTCGACTAGTTTCGACAGACCAAGCTAGTCATTCTCAGAGGACAGAGTAAAACTGTTCTCGATGATTTCCAAATAGAGATGGGTCCAAATCCCATTTCATTATTGAGCATGCTTTCTCTATTTTTGAATATTTCTATTAGTTCTCTTGTGTTGCCTTGCTGGAGGAATTTGGGTTCTGCAATGATTTTTGATTGATATTTAATTTTTGATTTATTGTGTGAACATGTAACGTTAAATCCAATTTCTCAATTTTTTTTCGACGATAGTATTCTACATGTTCCTTTACTCTAATTGAAAAATATCGTTTTGTTTGACTATATGATATGGAACATTTCTTAATCTATCTGCAGCTATTTGGTTCATTTTATTGCGACGTTTTATAATTTTGTTTTTTGTTTATTTTTAAGCATAAAGCTACGCAATGGGCTATCTGTGCTGTGCCCACCACAAGTATCGAAACCACTTTTTAGGGTGTGAACCCTCAGATCTAACGCTGAACCGCTGTTTTTTTTTAATTTTGTTGAACAAATTAATTATTGTTTTAAGTTCGGGAAACAGTAACACTTTTGAGGTAGTTCAGTTCAGCATGAATTCTCTTTTCATCGTAACAAATGTTCAACCTAAGCCAAATGAGAGTTTTATATACGCCGATATTCTGAGAATAAGGATGTATAGATTTGTGTGTGTGTGTGGAAATAGGCTCACAGCACGTTTCTTGAGAATGACAAGCTTGGTTTGTTGAACGAAACTAGTCGATTCTTTATATGTTTTGTTATTTTTTTAATAATTTGTGCATTATTATTATGCTGGTGTGCTGTTACTATTTTTTAAATGTTAATGAAAAAATGGGAGAAAGTAATTAATATAAAAACGAACTTAATAACTCAACTAATTGATTGTAACGTACACCAAAGAAATTAACATTTTCTGTGCATAAAAAATCCTATATTAAAGGAGAACATCCAACCGAGTTACAATAATATCTACAGCAAGTTCAGATGCAGATGAAATAAGTAAATCAAACAGAATGACAGCATTGTAACATAATAATCGTATGAGGAAAGCACTTAGAAGCATTACTAAACTAAATATGAATTTGCCAAACAATCATTGCTAAAACAAAACAAATCAGCACATTACAGCTCAGTTATAGAGAATCGAAAGTAATGAGTGAGAATTAAGTGTGAATTAAGTGTAAGAATTAAGTGTGAATTAAGTGTAAGAATTAAGTTAGAATTAAGTGTGAACAGTTGCTAAAGTAATAATTTAATCCATAAACTAAAATCAAGAGTTATATTAAAATGAAAATAAAATAATATTTAAAATATAAAATCAAGTCTTTCAGTATACTAATAATAAAACTAAATTACAAATGAATAACGAAAAAATTAAAATCACTGACAAAACACCAGTAACACTTAGCTGTACGCTATAGTTATTTACAATGTGTTATATATCACATATCTGGAAATATCACAAAATAAAACAAAACATCATTACTTTATTCAGCAAGTAAGTTTTAAAATTTCACCAAAGGAACCATTCAAAAAAATTAATGAACAGAGATAGCCCTTTTCGCAAATGTACATAACTAAAAGAATGAGGAAATAAAAATAGATTAACAGGATACAGGAGACAAATTAAAATAAAATAAGTTCAAGAAACTTCTTTTGCCTTCATATTAAAGTATATGTTTATAGGTTTCCTTATCTGCTTGTCTCCTTAGGTGGAGTGTTGCAGTGATTCCTTTTTTTTTTTACTCTACATGACCTGTTGTTTTGAATCTTTATTTAGGCTCAATATAATAGTCAGTTGTAGTAGATTGTACTTTGTGTTCAGTGTACACTGTATTTTGGAGTGAAATATGGCAGGTTGTGACACCAAGTAACAGCAGAGTACAACCGTATGTTGTAAGTTGGATTCCTGATTTACCAAGGTGATGATGACTATTACTGACCGCCTTCCTTCTTTTTCTTAGCTTTAACCCTCCCACTTTTGATTCGAACTAGTAATGCATTGACTCGTTGCATGATGAGTTGAGTTACGTACTAGGTGAAAGTTCCCTTAATGTCGAGACGGGCTGTCTCGCAGGAGGTAAAAGAGAATTTCTTTACTATTGTTACCAGTGGTCTTCTGGCTGCATATTTTCAATTGATTTTCCATCTTGAGCTTTGCTTTCCAGAAATATCATTCCCTCTGAATGTCGATCGAGATTGTTCAAGGTCAGCATTTTTGTCTTACTAGTGCAAAGGTGGTTGATAGCCTACCAAATTTATCAGTTTCATCATTTAGCTTTACTCCTGCGTGGCCTAACACACAAATCCAGGTAATGGTCTTACCATCTAATTACAATTATGTCATAAGAAATTAGTATTAGCTGGGTTATATTTACAACCAGAGCGTACATATATTGGCAAGGGTATATTTAGAGCCAGAACATGTATACACTATTAGATGGAACTTTGGTATCTTGATGATGAAAGGTAATTGATGAAAGGAAGCTTTTCAGAGTCATTGGTAACTTCTGTTTCTTGGGTGGTATTTGACTGATAATTTCCTTTGTTCTGGCCAATTCATGTTTTGTCTATCTCAACCTCTTCTTAACCAACTCCTCTTGGGATGCTCTGGAGTGTTCTTCTTGTTTTCTGTTGAAGTGAAAATCTTAATCTGATTGTAAGTGAGCACTAACTTCTGTCCATACTACTATGGGACTACCACTGATGATGACAATGCATTACTGCTATGATGGTAAGGTCTGATGGGAGCATGGACGCTAATATCTTCATGGTTTTAGATGATGTGGTAATGTTGATTTTACCCAATCATGGTGGCTGATCTGGTCAGAACAGATATTATTTCTCTAGCCTTTTTCTTGGCTATGTTCTATGAGGGAACCTGTAGGTTTATAAATATTTTCATTTGGTATATCTAAAAGACTCTCTTGAGTTTCAATATATGATGAACACACTGAAAGTGAGCTCACATTTCTATTATATTGGGGCCATCTCTCAGCAAGTCTTTTGTAGTTTGAGCAATTAATTGATTTTCCCATCATGCAATGTTGAAGTTAGTGACCGAGTATCAACCTGGCTGGGCAACTGGTAGCATACCGGAAATTGGGACTGGTGTCTTTGAAGGATCTCTCTTGTTTTAAGAGTCATTTAACCGTGATACTACAAGAAATGACTAAAAAAATCTCACGGAAGATTGTAACTAGAAGGTTTGCTTGCCAAATTAAATCAATGCCATCTTAAGAATTAATTAGTTATCGTGGTGGAAGAAAAATATGGATTCTACCATTGAATTTGCAACTGATGTATATGAAGGCTTTGAAGCTGGTCAGGATATCTTGGATTTACACCTAACAATGACCCACAATATTGTCCTGCTGACCAGTCTTGCTGACAAAATGCGTAGAATAGGCATCAGTGTAACATGTGTCAAATAGACCATAACTGCACTGATTCCCAGAAAATGTATCATGAAGCATAGAAACTGGCAATTAGACTGGATCGCCATCAATACCGTTTTACCTCAAGGATCACCACTCTCATCAATCTCTCTCTCTTCAACATCTACAACATGGATATAGCCATCCTTAACAGGCAACCCAGATGTCGTGCTAACGTTTCCTGGTGAAATTCTGATGTTCAGCAGAAGCTCTAGCACGGCTGAAATCAAAAGCAAGATGGAACCATTACTTATAAGAGTGAACAAATGTCGCAATGACATAGGAATGGTCATCAATCCTATCAAAACCACAGTAATGTTAGGTACAACAGACATACAAATGAGTGCAAACTATCATTTTCTGCGGGTACTACCACCCGTCTGAAAGAAACACTGAAGGATAGGAAAAATACAGTATGGTTGGAATATTATTATTATACACTCTTCTAATTATTGAAAATATCTAAGGGATTAGATAAAGAATGTAGTGTCTAAAAATGTAATAGGCGTAATACTAATGTCTTATGAAAAGCATAATTGTAATTACATGGTAAGAACATCACCTGGTTGTATATACTAGACCATGCAGGAGTAAAGCTAAATGATGAAGCTGACAAACCCAGCAGGTTATCAACCACTTCTGCACTAGTAATATAAAAATGGCTACCTTAAGAGATCTCGATCGATATTCAGAGGGAATGATACTTCTAGAAAATGAGGTATCGTATGATATAACTAAAGAAAGCAAAAAAATTGAGAATCAATAGAGAATATGCAGCAAGAAGACCATTGGTAACATTAGTAAAAGGATTCTCTTTTACCTCCTATGAGACAGCCCGTCTGGACGTGAAGGGAATTTTCACCTAGTACGTAACTCAATTCAACTCATCATGCAACGAATCAATGCATTCCTAATTGGAATAAAAAGCAGGATGGTTAAATGTAAGAAAATGAAAGAAAGTGGCCAGTAATAGTCATCATCACCTTGGTAGATCAGGAGTCAAATTTACGACATGGGGTTGTACCCCGCTGTTATTTGGTGTTATAACCTGCCATATTTCATGCCAAAATACAACACAAAATACTACAAATGTCCTTTATATTGAACACAAATAAAGATTCAAAACAACAGGCCATTTAGAGTAAAAAAATAATTATCAAAACACTCCACGTAAAGACACAAGCAGAGATTCGACACCTACATTATGCTATATAAAAGTAAACAAAATAAGAAAAGCTAAACTTAACCATCGACAGTGAAATGCAAGAATGAACTACTACAAAATGCCAATAAAGTGAAAACAAGAATGAACTACAACTAGAAGCCTTTACAGTGAACTCGAAGAGCTACATATATTAGTAAATGCAACAAGAAAGAATGTCTAAATATAAAAAGCCGTGCTTACAGTGAAATTCTAGATAAACTATTTTAATATGCTAACCAAGGAATATCTTAGCTACGTTGGCGGGAAAAGACAATGATAGAAATGGCGTCCTGTTTGTTCTGTCACATATCCAAGTTAGTATAATAATAACAATAGAATTTCAACATCTATTAATATAATACTCAGTTTTTGTATGTCCTGAAAATGTGCGCGCACTTCATTTAGTATACATTTTGTACAACGACATATTAAAAACTTATCAAAGTTTTTCGAAAGGTCTAACTTTAAGTCGTAAAATCACATTATAATTTCATTTATTGATAGTATTGAAAACGGTATAATTTAGTCCTAACTAAACTAAAGCAAAAAAACGTACCCAAGTTACAATGTTAATCTATCTCGTTATAAAGGCTTAATTAATGTTGGGCCTAAGAAAAGCGGACTTATAGATTTCGGTGTCTGCGATTATAATTCTTTTGTATTATTCTAGAAATACAGGTCTCTGCTGGTTTTAGTATAATGGAGATGTTCGACTCTTTATTCCACACGTCACAATTCATGAGTTTACTTTAAAACCATCTTGAGACTGCTCAGAGTACCTGATTAAGTGCGGCTGCAGATAAATCTAGTTAAGCTTTAGTTTTTGAAAAGAGTCTTTTGAATGTAGCACGAGAAAAAGGTTTGATCAAAAGGATATGCAATACAATTCATATATTCATGCGATCTTTTTTTCTGGCTTTTTTGAATACGATGAACTTAAGATTAATGATGCTGTCACTTTCGCTTTGTCATTAACCAATCGGAGATCCATTTGAAATGAATCTTTCAGAAGATTTTCTCTCTCCGCTTAGTTAGTATCAGTTTTACAAAATAAAAAGATCTGACTTTGAATATATAGCAGATTGGCGCCTTCTTTAAAAAAATAGCTCTGTAAGCGTTTGTTTACTCATGTTATATACATGTCTATGATTGGCCCTGATGCTAACAGCAATGAGAAACTAAATGAACCATGATATGCTGACTAAAGAGAACAACCAAAAGAACATAACGAACCACACTAAACTATTTAATGAAAAGCAATAACAGAAATCTACATCCCGAAACCTACAATGAAAATAATAAATGAATAAAAGTACATAAAATAATCTTTTGCTCCTTGACACTGATTTGCTGTTGGGGAACTTCACATGTGACATTAAAAGTTATATCAATAATTAGTTCCAATTGTTTCTCCATAAGGTGCAGTAATGATTAATTTTGACGTAATTTTGTTTCTAATGAATAATCACGTGACAATAAAATATTTCTTCGTACTATTAGATTATATTTCCGAAAGGAAAACGTAATTTCGCTGGATGCTTATCATCTCAATCACATTATCACTTATGTTAGAAATGCTAATTTAAAACTTAAATATTTCATTATATTGATTAATACACACAGAAGAACTTTGAGAAATCTTTGGCTGTTCAGTATTCAGAAAATGAAACTGCTGTAAAAACAACAAACAAATAAAAGAAAAAAACGGGACACCACCAAACAACGAACCCAATCAATTGGAAAATGTGCATGTTATATCAAAAGGATGAGAAACAAATGGTTCATTATAACAAATTTGTTGTCATGTATTTATTTCTAATATGAACGTTATTTAGATTAAATTTGTATTCCAAAATATGCGTAACTCATAGTGTCAAATATGTATTGCATGTAACGAATTTGTTATATATTTATTTTAATGACAACTTTTGTGGGATTGAGTTTATATGTAAAAACGTGCCTAGTTTACAGTTTTAGTTACGTATGGCGTCAATTCTCCAAGGTTGTAGAATATTCGTAACCATAACGGTTAAATATAGCTAGTATTGTTGTCCGAACTTTCTGGAAAGACATTTCTCGCCCATATAAAAATATCAAGGCCAAATAAGAGAGAATAGAGATAAGTCTGCTAGGAACCCGTTATAATCGTGTACGCTATAAACCATGATTTTGCTAACCCTTATCAACCGGAAAATATACGACATTTCTTTGACCAGGAACAATTAAATTTTTCGAACGTCAATGGATTCTCATTGAACGTTAGTATCTTTCCGAAAGTATTACTGAATTCACATCGGACATTAGTGGTTTTATGAGAATATTATCTTACTTCGACGGTCCAACAATTCAGTGTCTGACAAAGTTAGCTAGCTTCTCGGCAATTGTACGTACATCGACTTAAAGTTAACTCGCTAGATATTGTTTGTTTGGGTCAATCCCACTATTCGTTGGTAAAAGAGTAGCCCAAGAGTTGGCGGTGGGTGGTGATGACTAGCTGCCTTCCCTCTAGTCTTACACTGCTAAATTAGGGACGGCTAGCGCAGATAGCCCTCGTGTAGCTTTGCGCGAAATTCAAAATGAAGAATTTAGTTCATTAATTCTCAACTAGGGGCACTGGCGATGAAAGGCCGTTCACGAAGCCAAGAACTAAAACCAAAACTGAAGATACTGATCATAGAAAAGCTGCTTTACAGAGATGTAGAAATATTTGTTGATCTTACAGCAAAATATTAATAAAACTACTTACTAAGATAGCTTGAGATAATATTCATTGATCATTCATAGCATAATTTACAAGAGTAAGTGGTATTTACTTATCTATGACGAATGAGGGTTTTTACTATTGACATAAGAATATCTGTTGTAATAACAATAGAAGCTTTTTTTTTTACTTTATGCGGCGAAACAATGGCTTTTCTCACGCATCTCTGTATTCACTGTGGTGTGAATCGCTTTTGAGTTTTTATTGAGAAAATCACGCTGTACAGACTCAATAAATCACCAAACTGAACAGGTCTTAACGACAAAAAACTGGTTTAGTAGGAGCACATCATCTGGTAAAAAACGATACGGATGACTAACTCCATGGAATCGGGTGATTTTCACAATTATTGGGTTTGCAGGTATAAGCTGCTTGTTCATTTTTACTCAAACAAAACTAATTAATACTATATGGTTTTAAATGGGGGCGTGGGCCTCCCCTTTCATAATTATGAGCCGTAACACGCGAACCATTTGTCCGATGTAAAGACACAATATGCTACGTGGAAAAATTAGAAGTCACTTCCTTTTTGACGTCATCTTTAGGTATTTTGATAACGACCGCCTGGCACATACGAGATCTCACTCGCAGTATTAAGGCGGTAAACTTCATTGTATATTTTGAACCACTAGTCAAACTGCACAATAATTCAACCCGAGTTCCTTTGCCATATTTCAACCAAATTTATTCACCCAGTTCCTCAAACAACTTGCGTTACCAGACAGTCAATAGCGAATCTCTGCTTTATATGTAAACACGGGCCCGGCATGGCCAGGTAGTTAGGGCGCTCGTCTCGTAATCTGAGAGTCGCGGGTTCGAATCCCCGTCACACCAAACATGCTCGCCCTTTCAGCCGTGGGGGGGGGGGGTTATAAAGTGAAAAAATCTCGATTTTCTTACTTCACACTTCAAAAAGGTTCTTTGAGAAAGTCAAAATTCACATTTTTTTGTAGTTGTCTAACATACTACTGCAATAATGTCCTCTAATAACTCATATGTATGTGACGAATATGTTTAATTCAGTACCAATGCAAAGTATAAATGAATAAGGAACGATGGGTGCTGATTGGATTTATTACAGTATCTCCTGTTTCTCTCTAGAAACGGAAAGGTCAAAATTCCAGGATATCAGTCACTGCTCATTAAATAGTGCTGCTGTTATATCAACACTACCAATAATAGCTGCACGAGCGAGGACAACACGTTTTAAAGATCAAAGACACTTTCATTTCTGGTAACATTTTAGTATAGCGAGAATGTGATTCCAAGATCAAGTAGATGTCCGGCAGCATTAATCAGTATAAGAGCTTGATTAATTATAAGTATAGAATCCAACTCCTATTTCAAAATTCCCTTGTAAATATTTTGTATTATGTTAAGATGACTAGAGGAACGTGAGTTATTGCTTTTTGTGTAAAATACAGGACAGTTGTACGTCTGTGAGCTTGCTTATCTTTCCACTTGCACCATTAACGACGCCATTTTTATCAAATGCATTATTACCGGCTCTGTTATTAGCAGTCATCAAGGTGCTACTTGGATCTCTTTCGTAATATTGTGGTACCGGCTCCGTTATTAGCAGGCATCAAGGTGTGTAGAAGTTACAACACTAATAGAAGTACATGACAAGGACAGTTTATTCGTCTAGAAGCTACGGCACTAATAGAAGTACATGACAAGGACAGTTTATTCGTCTAGAAGCTACAGCACTAATAGATGTACATGACAAGGACAGTTCATTCGTCTAGGTGCTACAACACTAATAGAAGTACATCACAAGGATAGTTCATTCGTCTAGGTGCTACAAAACTAATAGAAGTACATGACAAGGACAGTTCATTCGTCTAGGTGCTACAACACAAATAGAAGTACATGACAAGGACAGTTCATTCGTCTGGGTGATGATGTATTCATGGCGCTCAGGTATGAAAGCGTAAGATATATTTACTGAAAGTAGGTAAACCTGTCCTGTAGCATGACTAGAACACTAATTGATAAAATATCTTATATTACGCTTCTTTTTTTTTCGGGGAGTTTCTAATTAGGCTATTTTTTCAATTTTTGTTAGTTAACAAGTTACGATCTTTGTATAGTTCGCACCTAACGAAACGAGGTGCTCTTCCTATTTTGCACCCATTTTTGATGTATATTATTTGATGAAATATTATTTAACTTTAGATTGTAGGCTAATTCCTGTCTTGAGATTATTAATTAGATTAGGGTGTTGTATCGACCAGTTCGCACCGATTGTTTAATCCGGATTGGAGTCAGCTCGATCATTTCTATATTAGTTTCTTCATAGAGAGTCAGTTTAAAGGATTTATAAGCGTATTCATACAAAGGCAGAGGAAAGGATTTAAGTTTGATATATGCATAGAATCTTTCCATAGTAGGTGCGAAATATGTATACTTGATTATGTTTCGCGCTTAATGTTAATAGAATCGGCATAACGTTTATGTTCTGATATATTTTTAATGTTTCCAATAAGCACAGATTCTGCTCTCTTCAAGTCCAAAAATGATTAAAGCCTCTGCAATCATAACCGCTGATGTTGCCTCTTTATGTGTTTGATACTAGTGAAGGCAACATTAAATTTTACTTGCTTGGCTTCCAGACACATAGAGCTACCTACTAGTATGTAGTTTCAGACGTAGTAGCTTAAGGTGATTATGAATAATTATGCAAGGTTCTAGTTAATGTCACGGGAACTACACCCTAGACTGATACATTGACAGGAGTTTTACACAAGTGATAACACTCGCGGTCTGACAGTTGTATACATATACCACGTTGAGTAAAACTTAGTTAGATGTGGTCCTTTCATACCTGTTGGTCTAGTTTGGGGTCCGCTGGGGCTTCGCTCATGTGAAAAGGGTACGAAAAGCCCGAAAAGTTGAGAACAACAGGTCTAAATGGGTCTCTAATAACAATGACGTTATCAAGTCCATGTACCTTCATCGCAAAACACATATTCTGATTAAATTCTATATGATTTAAATAAGTTTTCATTTCTCATTACGTAGTGGTGTTGATAATGGTGGGGATAGCGGCTGGTTGACTTACTAACAACCAACCCAGATATATACAGTTGTCGGGTGGTATCCAATGTGGGATCTCAAGACACAAAGTTACACAATATAGATTAGTAAAGAATCAAACCATACAACTGTAGTCCAGCTCAGTGTTTTAAGAACATAACATACATGAATACGAAATATATACAAACTTTTAGGACCAATAAAAAAAATATGATCTCAAGCTACTTTGACTTAAGAACAACGTTTGGAAAAGTAACCCAATTTACGATATTACTGATCACAAGATATCAAAACCTTACTATTTACTCTCAGTATAGGAGAAATATTTCCAGTTTTTAAATACTACACGTATCAAGGCAAAGAAAGCACCGACATTTCGGTTTCGGCGTTTCTCTTTTATAATAAATTGGACCAATTGGAAGCAGACAGTAAAGAAGCGATGAGGGCACGTGACAAGCACAATCTATATTTAAGCATTGTTGAAATTCGGATATTCCACACGGTGGGTAAACATAGAAACATATCTAATACATGGAGTTGGAGATTTTTAGGCTTAGGTTCAGAGAATGCAGTACTTATATACGTATTTGAGAGAGAGTGTGCTAAGCTAACCAAGTTCTCCTGTTTTTGAATGATTTACTGACGTACGAGATGCAAGGGGTCATTTATAAATTACAGCTTGTCATAATTATGATATGGTTCAGATGTATATTTTAAAAAAGAATTGGGAAAAATGTAAGTAGGAAAAAGTTATTCGGAGATTCTTGAAGAAGAATCGGGCTACTTGTGTTGATTGTTGTTGTTAAGCGCAAAGCTATACAATGGGCTATCCGTGCTATGCCCGCCGCGCCTATCGAAACCTGGTTCTTAGTGTTATAAGCCGTCAGATTTTCCATTGAACCACTGGAAGGAGGACAGTTGTAGATATAAAAGAGATCTAAAGCCGGAGTGGTGTGTCGTTAAAAAGTGCTGATGGTATTTTAAAATTCCATTTGATATAAAGTGGTCCTGACAAAATACGGATTTTCTCCACCTCAGTGTTGAATAAGAGAAATGGAAACAAGATAACAAGATATCCGGAAATTTATTAACACTTACTTCTGAATATGTTGAAACTCCCGTTGGACCGGTTATAATATGCTATGCATGCCAAAGGGTACTTGGTATCTGAACGGCAGTTAATGCAACATGTAGGCCAAACGATCAGGTCAGATATCTCAGAGCTCAAATATAGCCATCCCTAATTAACAACTGCTGACCAGCGAGAGAGGAGCCAGCCAGCAGCATCCGCCATCTATACGATTACTCTTAACCAGCAAATTACCGGCTTGTTTTTTTTTTACACTGTTTATTATGCGAGTTCCACATATTAGAACTCACCAAAAAGTGGTGTTAATTTTGTTTGTTCGTTTTTGAGCATAAAGCTACACAATGAGCTATCCGTGTCCTATCCACCGAAGGTAATTGAACCCCGATTTTTAGCGTTATAAGTCGCACTAATTGTAATACTGATTGTATTTATGTTCGTGACCCATATGTTATTAGGAACCCTGTAACCAATACACAGTTATGATCTCACAAGCAACTTGGTTCCGAAATAGTTTAGAAACGTGTTTAAAACACCAACGAAGTCTATTTGTAATTATAGGGTTAACCAAGTAGTGGAATTAACTTTCATAATTATAATTTCTCCTCAGCTGAACGTGTACAGAGCGTGTTCGGCAACGTATCGGTTCTTTTTCGCGAGCGGGGCGAAGTGGGATATTAATATCCCTGAACACCCCAGTTTAGGAAAGTTCATCTTTCCTTTAAAAACTAAATACCTGTAACGGCTCGAACGTTGAAACTTCCAATTTTCAGGGCAGCATGACATGTTAAACACTGAGTCCTTGCCCAGCGTCGATTGTTTTGCTTGTTTTTAATTATGCACAAAGCTACACCCGTGGCCACCACGGGTATCGAAACCCGGATTCTAGCGTTGTAAGTCCGCAGACATACCGCTGTGCCATTGGGGGCTCCCAGCCTCGAACCTCCTTTAAATAATGTAATGGAATTCTAGAAGTTATTTTAGCAGAGGTTTAATGTTGCGGTCTCTGAAACATAAGTAAGCAGTTTTGTGTTGAACGGAGTGCACTGTCAGAAATTGAACTATTCGAGATATAAACCTACCTTTGTGTTATGTTTCAGGTACAGTTTTAAACAAATTGAAACAACCTTGAATTGGTTGTTTTCTTTTTCTGCACAGCTTTAACTCTTTCATGTTAAATATTTGGAATTATTGTACAATCTCATAATGATAAGCACAAATATTCATTTAATTGCGTCACAACGTTATGGAAACCAATTTTAGACACAATAGACCCCAAACACGTTTTATCTTATTTTAATGAAATTCTAAAAAAAAGAATTTAATAGCTAAACCCATGAAAATTGTCTCTCTCTCTCTCATTATAAAAAATGTGCAAATCAAACACAACCTAAACAACTGGCTTGGTTGTTGTTGAGCACAAAGCTGCACACAAGGGACTATTTCTGCTCTGCCAATCACGAGTATCGAAGCCCGGGTTTTAGCGTTATAAGACTTTAGACATACAGCTGATCAAATGGGGGACGCTTTTTGAAGAAGTATATAAAGTTTGTTTTCTTAGAGCAAAGCCATATTAGGCTACCTCCTGTGTCCACGGCAGGGAATCGAACCTCAAATTTGGGCGTTGTAAGTAAGTAAAGTTACCGGTTTTCCATCGGGCAACAGTACTTAAAGAAATGTTGAATTAAAACTTTCTTTTAGTATTTTGTTAGATATATATATCACGGTTGCCAATTTTACAATTTTAATTTTACTGACACACAAACAAACAGCGTTTTCTTTTTTACTGAAATCGTTAAAACGTGAATGTTTCCTTAAATTTACGTACGGATAGCAATCCTGTTATATACATATGTCTGTGTGTGGATAAATCTGTACATATAAATTACTGCTGAGGTTTTAAGAAGGTTTCGTAATACTGCGGTGAGGTCCAAGTAGCACCTTGATGTCTGCTAATAATGGAACCTATTTTCGTAATATTGTAGTGATATCCAAGTAGCGAATGAACTGTCCTTGTCATGTACTTCTATTAGTGTTGTAGCACCTAGACGAATGAACTGTCCTTGTCATGTACTTCTATTAGTGCTGTAGCTTCTAGACGAATAAACTGTCCTTGTCATGTACTTACAAGGACAGTTCATTCGTCTAGAAGCTACGGCACTAACAGAAGTACATGACAAGGACAGTTTATTCGTCTAGAAGCTACGGCACTAATAGAAGTACATGACAAGGACAGTTCATTCGTCTAGGTGCTACAACACTAATAGAAGTACATCCTATTAGTGTTGTAACACCTAGATGAATGGACTGTCCTTGTCATGTACTTCTGTTAGTGTTGTAGCGCCTAGACAAATGAACTGTCCTTGTCATGTACTTCTATTAGTGCTGTAGCACCTAGACGAATGAACTGTCCTTGTGATGTACTTCTATTAGTGTTGTAGCACCTAGACGAATAAACTGTTCTTGTCATGTACTTCTATTAGTGTTGTAGCACCTAGACGAATGAACTGTCCTTGTCATGTACTGCTATTAGTGTTGTAGCACCTAGACGAATAAACTGTCCTTGTCATGTACTTCTATTAGTGCCGTAGCTTCTAGACGAATAAACTGTCCTTGTCATGTACTGCTGTAAGTGTTATAGCACCTAGACGAATGAACTGTCCTCGTCATGTACTGCTGTTAGTGTTGTAACTTCTACACGAATGAACTGTCCTTGTCATGTACTTCTATTAGTGTTGTAGCATCTAGACGAATGAACTGTCCTTGTGATGTACTTCTATTAGTGTTGTAGCACCTAGACGAATAAACTGTCCTTGTGATGTACTTCTATTAGTGTTGTAGCACCTAGACG
>NW_013665906.1:168483-172403 GCF_000517525.1 Limulus polyphemus
GTCACATTATAACGCCCCCACGGCTGAAAAGGCGAGCATGTTTGGTGTGACGGGGATTAGAACCCGCGACCCTCAGATTGCGAGTCGAGCGCCGCGCTAGATATGAAGGAGACTCTGAACTAGGAATACGATTTTAGGTTATTTGTTAGTAAGTGAAATTTTTGTTTATGCAACTTTGTTTGTAATAATTAACCGTAATAGTTGCTATTGTAAATTATACTGTTGTATATATATTAAAACATATTTGTGTCATAAACAAAAATGGTGTGAATCAATCTTGTTGGCAAGTAGCGTAAAGTAAATACAACATCAGCATATTTCTAGACACCAAATCCAGGGTACAATTCCACTATTAAAACTTAAATTATTTAACTCGGCTTCGGTTTATTTCAAATTCTCAATACGTAACATTCATAATGATGTAGAAATGATCTAAGAAATCTGAATAAATATTATCTTACAACACTGGATCGTGTTATGCGATTGCGACTGTCTGGATTTAATTATCTTAAGGCAGCTGAAGGTAAATATTACCATAAATATCTCGTTCGATTTTAACGTAATATGAGGAAGATATCCAACGCCGAAGCAACTGACAAGGACTTTGCTATGAGACATTTGCGAGTAGTTCTTCAAAACGATCATGCCCGTGGCCATAGATTTTATATGAGACATATCTGGGGCAAATTCCTACAAATCCTACAAGAACATGAGTTAGAAATACCTGAGAGGTATTTATCCCGGAGACAATAATTTCATGAAGATATAAAAACTGTACTCGGAGACAAAGCTAATTTTGTTTGGCCATTAGAATCTAAAGCATCACTTCTGATTTATATTTCTTCCATTTGTAGAAAAGAACAACAATTGCTCATGTGTGCACTGAAGTGTATATCACTTACATCAGGTACAAGTAAAACTCGTAAAATGACATTAAATCTGTACCTTGAGTACTTTGATTAAACATGTTACCGACTTTAAGTTACAAATGATAAATTTATAAATCGTTTTTATATTTTACATTTTGTATCCGTAAATTCAAACATAAAAATACAGATTAATAGTCGTATTCACAGCAGGATCACATTACTTATATTTTCAATTAGAAAATGCACTCATTTGACCTTTAACTTCTCAATAACTTTAAATCAAACAGAAATCCATGTGGGTGAGGAATCCATCCTAGTGATGTTCGTCATACCTAAAGGAACATTTTTAGCACGAATGAGAAGCATTAACAAAAAATGCCATCAAAAATGTGTTTCGTAGTCTGAGCTTGCAGGTCATATTTTATATCCAATTATAAGGTAGTTTTCGTTTAGAGTCAACTTCTCAAGAGCTAATTTCTGTTTATATGCATGGATTACTTCTGTCTCATTCATGCTACCAAAGTACAAAACAACACAAGAGTGAAGTAATCGGTTCTATCGTATAACCTTAAAATACAATAAGTAGAAAGTTTTTGACACGCTTCTTTGATTATCAAATTTCAGTTTACACTAAATACTTTCCATCAACCTTTCTGATCTTAGATTGTTATACATATGAATTATTCCAACGATATTGTAAGTGTACTAAGTCCAGTATTTGACTGAAGTTTAATATTAGATATATACTCTAAATTTCGATATATCTAAACAATTAAATTATATTAATTTAACAAGTTATATAAGATCAAAATATGTGTACATACATCTTTTATACTGAAATTTTGTATTAAAGATTACATTAAACATATGATTTAAAGTTTGTTTAATACGTACAATGTATATCATAATCATAGTTAATTTGTTTCTTAATAAATACAGAAACATTGATGAAACACACTATAAAGCAGAGGAAAAAAATTGTTTTATAGAATGTCAGAAAGAGAATTATAGCTACAGAATTACAATCGGCTGCTCCATAGTGATAACATACCAATATCTAACTTTATACATTGATATTTGATGGACATGTACCATCATGTTTTCTTTAGAGCAGATCACCTGATTAACATGTTATAGATTTATAAACCAAAAATAATTAGGTGCGTTCCTGTTGGAATCATACAGGATATTTCTATAGTTCTTTGCTTCCATCAATGTTTACTAGGTCTCCAGCACTGTTCGGAGGAGATGCTACACCAAAGCTGCATAGATTCCCTTCCACATTTATTTTGTAGTGTCACTGCCCCTACTTCTTTCTTTGAATATGATGCCTTTAATTATTGCTGAACAACTTAAAGTTAGGCCCTTTAGTAAACAACGCCTGCTCATCCTACTATTTCATTTCTATCACCAATTTCAGCTTTTGTGAAACTTTTGTTTAAAAATCTTTGATTGTAATAATTATTTGTAATAATTGTTACTATAAACTGTATTGTTGTGTGTATATTAAAACGTATTTGTGTTAAAAATAAAACTGTGTGTATCAATCTTGTTGGCAAATATCGTAAACTGACTAATATATCGGCTTTAATTTAAGTACTAAATCCAAAGTAGAATTTAACTACTAAATTTAAATTATCAGTTAACTCAATTTCAGACCATTTAAAATTCTAATACGTAACAAACGACATTTGTATAACGCTCTCTAATATCTTACTTTTAATTTAAACTGACTACATATCGGCATTTATTTAAATACTAAATCCAAAGTATATTTTAACTACTAAATTTAAATTATAAGTTAAGTTGGCTTCGGACTATTCGAAATTCCAATACGTAACAAAAGTCTTCCTTTTACTTTTAGTCTGGAACTTTTTGGATATCTTATCGACGATTCACAATGAGCGAGTCAATTATTAGGTACAATTCGTTTAACAAAAAGGGAGCCTAGCTAGCCCTGTAGTTCTTGCTGATCATAAGCCTATTAGAGATTGAGTTTCCACCGATGACGTTAGGTTATTTACCGGCCACACACGCTGAGCTCTCCACGATGAATTTATATAATGTTTTCGTAAAAGCGTTATAACAATCACAGTTATAGCTTTTGAAGTTTATAGCAGACTGACTATAGCGAACTACTAATAGACACACTTTTGGCGCGTCATGTTAGCTGTATTTATAGGTGTGGGAAGGTTTTTAGAAAATTCAGATTACATAACAACACTGAGCTACATTTAAGCGTTTACGTATATACATGTATTGTTGATTTTTACTCTCGAGAATCGTCTACAACTTTGGAGAATAGGCGGGAGTTTCGCAATACATATCTAACACTATAAGCTATGCATGTTTTTAAATATAAACTCAATCCAAACAAACGTTGACATAGAAATAAATATATAACAACAAATTTGTTACTCGTTAGTGTATTGTAAGATTGAATTTCGAATTGTTAACAAAATAATTGGATGAGTTTCCAGAATAACTGATGCAATGTTATCTGGATCGACAGTAAAATTATCTTCTTTGATGTGCTCAGGGAAAAAGTGGACATATTATTATGAACACCTCTAACATCCTGTACATGTTTAAATCCAAAGTATCAATACTCATGTTTACTTGTAAAGTTGTAAAAGTTTTGGGTTACATGCTTGTAATCAGTATTAAAATATTAAGTATAACATGTTTTTGAAATACAACAAATTGAATAATCAGAGTTCAGTAGACTGAAATACTTTGCAAAACACTCTTATTATCTCAAATAAGTCCTTAAAATCCTCAAGTTTTGAACAACAATATGTAATATTTTAAAGTTCCTACTTCTATTTTTTTCCCAGTTTTAGTCTTGATTGCACCGTCTTGTCAAATAACAAAAGTGTCGATGATGAAAACAGGCGAGAAACATAAATATTATTATAAATATAAAACAAATATAGGTGGTTCAAACCCATTCAACCACATTTAATAGTTTGTGGTAGGTGATATATAAGTATTTTAAGTTATTATTTATGAAATAAATAATTGTTTTTATTGAAATTACAAAACAATACA
>NW_013665906.1:173342-177523 GCF_000517525.1 Limulus polyphemus
ACTGAAAAATTTCATTTTTTCTGAAAAGGTGGTGTCTATTTACTTGTGACCACGTTGTGTATATAGCACAGAGAGACATGCGATGAGATATACAATTAAAGTTTTGCCAAAAGTAATTCCCATTCTTGCAGGTTTTAATAGTAAAGTTGCTCTTTTATCTTTTTGGATTCAGATTTATGATTAGTACTCTATGTACTTTTCAATGTTAAACTGTATGTATGGTAATTAACCATTGATTTACATAATCATCTAATTGTCTCTTTTTTTATGACTTCGTTGATATGAGTATGTCAATTTCTGTTTTCAGGCGGACTCTCGATGAAGATCCATAATTTTTAAAGTTTTGATGTAAGAAACAAAAAAAAACGTTATTTAAAAACTTTAAAATTTCTCTCAGCAATTGATGCAAACATGTATTATAAAAATCGTATTTAAAGTCCTTTAATTTACTCACATAAACTATGGTGTTTCGACTAGGGTGAGTCTTGAGCTATGATAATATGGTGGAAGCATTAGAAGAGACTTTTATTTAAAATTATTAGAAATTTGAATAATTTGTTCTTGTGAAGTCTATTTGAGCGAAGTAATAGTAATGTTGTAAGTCTAGATTTGTATCATAGGCAAAACTAATATTTTGTCAGTGTTATACATTTCTACAATGACTTATCTGATGATTTAACTTACGATGTTCATAAGATTTTAATCAAACAGTTGTTTGACAAGTGTATAGTTATGGAAGGGTATATTTAGTTCCAAAAATCACCTCCATGGGAGCTAGTTATCTGCTTTTTTACATATTCTTATTGGCCCGGCATGTCTCTTTTTAGTATCATCACAAACTTCCATCTCGGGACCCAGAATGGTCAAGTGGTTAGGGCGCTGGACTCCCAATCTGACTGTAGCGAGTTCTAATCCCCTTCAGCCATGGGGGCATTATAAGTGACGGTCAATCCCACTTTTCGTTAGTAAAAGAGTAGCCCAAAAGTTGGATGGTGATGACTAGCTGCTAAATTAGGGACGGCTAGCGCAGATAGCCCTCGCGTAGCTTTGTGCTAAATTCATATTTATTCTTATTATCTTAACATATTTATTTTAATGTTTTGCACAGCTTCAGCAAAATGAACTAACATTTGCAATAAAAGTAAAAATTATTCATGTTAAATTAAATAAAAAACGTAAACTACATTTGTTTTGAATTAATAAGTTTTATATATTTGTTATATATAAGGATGTTATTATTCATGATACAATTTATTTTTCAGCGTATAACAATTGCATTGTACGCACTTTGACATGCACAACTTAGTTAATTACCAAGTGAACAGTAAAATATTTATCTATTGAAGCTTTAAATGTTTAAATCCAAACAAGTTGAAAAGTGAAAGAATCAATAAAGTTATTTTTGAACAATATTGTTCATATCATTTTAGAGTACTGCGCATTAATTATGTAATTATGTATTATTGCGTATTTTGTACTGTTTTACACAAGTAGTATATGTTAAACTGAATTCTTCGTTTAATTGTGACTGTGGTGTATCAAAATATGTGTAAACTGGATCATTCAGCACAAGTAGTAAAATTATGTGTATGAAATTTCCTTGATGTACTTAGTTAGAGACAAGTAAAAATAGATGTTTAATTGACAATACGACAATTGATAATGAATTTGTACAAGAAAAACGTGAAGAACGTTCATATGTGATAGTAATGGTTGTTGGCTAACGGACACCAGTCAGGGGAGACATGGAAAACCTTTCAGTTGAATCATGTTTAATTTATCGAACTTATTAATAATGCTATAAAAATGTCGCCATAAAACTTTCTTTATACTAATAAATTGAGCCCGGCATGGCCAGGTGGATAAGGCGCTCGACTCACAATCTGAGGGTCGCGGGTTCGAATCCGCATCCCACCAAACATGCTCAGCCGTGGGGGCGTTATAATGTGACGGTCAATCCCACTATTCGTTGGTAAAGAAGTAGCCCAAGAGTTGGCGGTGGGTGGTGATGACTAGCTGCCTTCCATCTAGTCTTACACTGCTAAATTAGGGACGGCTAGCGCAGATAGCCCTCGTGTAGCTTTGCGCGAAATTCCAAAACAAACAAACAATACTAATAAATTCAGTCATTAAATTCGACTTAAGGATATCATATTTGTACAATGTATCGGAATCCTTGAATTGTAAAAAGTTAGAAAAATATTAATTTAGATATCAGCTAAACCGAAAATTTATTCTCTTAAATAATTTTTAACAAGTCAGTGAAAACAATCTGATTTCAGGGAAAAGCGTTTGTTTCTCTTAAAATAGTGAAATATGATAGAAATGCTTATGTAATATACAACTTAGAAGTTTCGGAAATTATTTGTCAGGTTTAGCTAGATTATTGCAATATAGGTTTATAATACAGGCAAAAAAGATATAGATATCATGTTTATTTAATGTACGAATATCAAAAATGTTGTACTCGGCTCTCAAATTTACTTTCGAAAAGGAACAACATAACTCTTTACCGTTCCTAGACGTCTTAGTTGAAAAAAAGATGACTTTCGTTTTCTCACCAGTATATACAGAAAACCTACTTTTACAGGACAATACATACGATGGGATTCTTTCAGTCCCAAAAGTCGCAAAACGAACCTTATTGCTACTTAAGTCCATCGGGCTCTAGTTGTCTGTTCAAAATCTAAACTAGACTTCGAATGGAAGACAATTAAAACTATTTTACTAGAAAATGGGTATCAAAAAAAGTCATCAATCAAATTACTTCAAGGAAAATTGCGAGCTTCTCAACTGATCCAAAATTTGGTCCTAACAAGTGTCCTGTTTACCTAAAACTATCATGGATTGGTAACATTTCAACAAAATTCTAAAAAGTTGTTGTCTGCAACACACAAAGATGCAATATCTACCACACAGAAAAATATGGTTATTTATGAATTCTCGTGCCACTGCGAATGTCGGTACGTAGGTCGCACTTCACAAAGATTGCAGAATATAATTAAACAACATGTACCCACATCCATAAGAACTAAGAGTGTGAAAGAAAATAATTTACCATGCCGCTCCTGTAAAACAAAAGTTCTACCACCAAAATCTGAATCAGCGATTGGCCAGCATTTACTAGTGACCCCGACTTGTGTTGACAACTACGCGGATAGCATGTTTGAAATTATTGCAAATGGTCGGTCAACCTTTCATCTCTATATTTTGTAAGCCACCTTTATCAAAAGACATAAACCAAAGTAGGTCTGTGACATTTCCTGATTGGCTAAAAGACATGCCAATCAGTGATTGCCTTACCGGCCTACGTTGATCTGACTCATTTTATAAGCTGTACTATTTCCTTTTATACAGAGCCAGACAAGCCCACCTGATATAATACTCCATTCCAGCCCACAATTATTAATGTTGAAGATAGCTTTTATATGCGGAAACATCTGTTAGCTGAGTTCTTGCACAGATCTTAAAATATAACGTTGATAAACGGAAACATCGGAAGTCGAGTTGTTCAAAACTTGAAAATAGCGTTGATAACTGGACCAATTGTTGGTTGAGATGTTGCAAAGGAAATATCTGCTGAAGCTTTTCACCAGACACTAATCATAGCAGAACCGTCTGGAAAATGATCTATAGGAAATAGTACAGCTTATAAAATGAGTCAGATCAACGTAGGCCGGTAAGGCAATTACACACAAAAACTATCTTCAAGTGTTATATATCTTTAACCCGATGACTACCGGTACTAACTTTCTTAGTAGGCAATGCAAGTGTTGTGCATTTGTGAATTGAAAAAATGATAGAGAACTTATCTTTTAATGGATTTTATTTTTATAAATAGTAGCATAACATTCAATTATTTGTACAAAATTGTATTTTTTAATGAAGTTTAAAAAGAATTTAGTGAAAAAATTCCTAAAATACGTTTTAGACTGTAAATAAGCACCCTCTAAGAAGAAATGTTTTTTTCAAAATTTTTTTAAGATATTTCCTTTCACCTCAGCACTGGTTCTGCCATTTATGATTGGTATCTAAACTTTTTCTATTCTGTTTTCCTTATAAAAGTTGTAAAACTTTTAGCCAATCCTAGTCGAAAGTGTCAATTTCAGTACCAATTATTCCAATTGCTATATCTCCCATTTGACAAATCATAGGATGATAAGGAAAGCATGTGATGAAGC
>NW_013665906.1:178523-182945 GCF_000517525.1 Limulus polyphemus
TCCATTTATCAACGTTATATTTTAATATCTGTGCAAGAACTCAGCTAACAGATGTTTCCGCATATAAAAGCTATCTTCAATAATAAACAACTCATTCTCGTTTTGCTTTAATTGAGACATATCGAGTACCATGTTATAACAGGACAAGCTTAGTTGAAATGAGTAAAGAAACAAATATCCTTTCAAGTGCTACATAATTTAACGTCCACGTGAATAAAAACACAAGGAATAATAATAATAGCACACAAATAAACCATAAATAGCTCAGGCATCATGTGAGGTTCCCGATTTTTTTGTGTAGAATATTGTGTGAAAACATGCTGTGAAGGGAAAAATCGACACATCTGAAGAACACTGTTAAATAATGTTTATTTAACCTTTTTTTTTGCAGTCTCATATTTTTGAACGGTTAGTAAGATAAGATACAAAAGACTAGTATACATTTGTTTTACTGGCCGATTGCTGCAACTGTTGTGCTCAGGTAGAAGACAAAAACAACAACAAAAATAAACAAAAGCAGTTTTCGAGTTGGTATTTTTATTTGAAATTGGAGCAAAATTCTTGGAAAAAAATTTCTACCCGTAAGCCTTTGTCTTTCTAGGTTAAGAAATTTGAACATGTCACAAACGGCCAACTGAAGTCGTTGCCATTAATGTTAAGTAGGTGTGAATACAGATATTATCTGCTGAAGTATGCACCGTGAAGGTAAGGATGACGTACTTTAGGATTGAGTTTAACATGTTCTTAATGAATTCCTTTGTTTCTACACCAACGGAAGGAACACATTGAAAATTCTGGATAGTTTTATCAAAATCTACCGGGTGATACACAAAGAACAAATCACTCTAATATGCTATCTCATTGAGACACGAAGAAAGAAAAATAAACACTAGTGATATATATACATACACTAAAGTGTAGTGCTGGCTTCTTGTTGCTTATACTCAAACTAGCTACTGGGGCTGAAGAGGTTTTTAAAACTTCTGCATAGGACAGAGATAGGATGCAATCAAGATCAAGGATTGTGCGGACACTTAGGCGCTAGCTTTAATGCAGTATCCCATAGTTATTAGGTTA
This sequence comes from Limulus polyphemus, assembly GCF_000517525.1. Lineage (NCBI taxonomy): Eukaryota > Metazoa > Arthropoda > Merostomata > Xiphosura > Limulidae > Limulus > Limulus polyphemus. Next base: position 179,601 of record NW_013665906.1, read on the forward strand.
TATACTCTACTAGTAGTTAACAGGTTTCTGTATTACCTGTTTGAATAGCAAACTTCCCAGAAATCCACACAGAAAAGTGTACTTTCTAGCTTTAGACTTAAGAACAAAGACTGCACTATTTACAATAATTCAAGTAGCTTAGAGCACACAGGAGTGTAAGCATGTTTTATGAAGATAAACAGTAAGTGCCCAGTGAAAATTCTTCAATTCTCAAATATCACCTTACGGCTTTATCAAGTCCAATATTAACAAAATAAAACATCAATTCAAAATCATAACAACGAGTTCTCATGTGGCGGCTGACATGAAGTCACATTATCAACATTGAAAAAGTAATAGATGTGTTACAAGAATATAATCATGGTGAAGAAAATATTGATTGAAAACCTAAAACAAAAGATGACTCATGTGAATGTTCGAGCCTAATAAATCTGTAAATGTAAACAGTGCATGCAGTTAAAACCACATATATACATTATTACAAATGAAATAAAGTAGAAGGTGTTAAAATGCTCATATATACACAATTCAACTATTTAAAGTGGCAACCCTCTAGCCTTTTTTCAGAAGTGTTCCACTAAAACACAAACCGTAACTTTGTTACGATTTGTTTGTTGATGGAACGCTCCTGAAGAAGTTGTGAAGTGAAACGTCGAGTGTTCATTTATAGAAAACTAACAAATTTTAATGTTTTAAGGTTGTTTATTTCTAGTATCAAATGTCTTCTACACACCAATGTGCACTCCAGAAATTAAATACCTCCCTATCCCTGTTCATTGAAGTCTTCTCAGATCTGATGAGAAGAGACTCCTTGTATTTTCCGTCCAGGACACCTTACCGTTTTATTTCTTATTTTAATACTAAGGGGGTCAGACGATACATGAGAATGCATTATTGTTACTTAGGATTACATCAGCTGTTTTTTTTTCTGTTAAGACTGGGCTTATGTATTGTAAAGCAGTGGTTCTCAAACTTTTTCATCCGAGGACCACTTCGGCGGGATAAAATACCCACAGATCACCTACCGATCCTAACTCACCCGCTTTCGCTTGCCACCACAAAAAACTCAGATTTAATGGGAAAATTGGCTCTGTTTTTGATGTGACTCGCATTTTGGACCAATCCACAGACCACCTGAGGACCCTAGCGAACCACCAGTGTTTTGAGGACCACACTTTGACAAACACTGCTGATAAAGCCGTATGAAAATTACAATTTGGTGTTTTCGTGAGCTATTCATGTGTATCAACTTACATGGGATTTGGTACAAAGATACTTTCTTGCAGGTCCGAAGTAGTGATATATACAGTTTCTGTTTTTTCCGGTGTTGTGATTGCGTGGTGGAGACATGTTAGCCTCTTTGATGTTATTTTATTTCACTAGGCTATTATCTTACTATTTTGCAAGTTTATGTAAATTTATTCCTGCGTTTATATTTTTAAATCCAATTTCAGTTGTTCTAATTACTTATTTTCTTTATTCTTGCTGATTTTAATCAGTATTTTTGTCACCGTGCTCCACGTTGAGCGTGTGTAATCAGAACTTTGCATTTTCTTACCTTTCAACGATTATTTTCTGAGCCTAATTCCATTCTAACCCATACTTTACTGCCTGACCAAGGGCATCTGCCCGTAACGTCACACAAAATAAGAAAAGAAAAAGTTTAATTTACACGTGTTAATTTACTCTTCATTATATTTTATCCAAGTTAATGAAGTATTACAATGCACTACCTAAAATAAACACAGAAAACTAACAATTGCAATACCCTACCTATATAGAAAGAACGAATGATACATACAATACCTAACTAGATTAAAACCTGTAGAAAGGACCTCAACACAGTGACAAGTTAACTGAAATGGTCAAAGTTATATAATACTCTGCTTACAATGATGTAAATTCTACAGCACGTTCCCTGCAATGATCAAAATTCTACAGCATGTTGCTAACAATGATCAAAGTTCCATAATACTCTGCTTAAAATGATCCAAATTCTACAATGATGCAAGTTATAAAGCACGCTGCTTAAAATGATCCAACTTTTATAACACCTTGCCTATATTGACCACAAGAATGTGTTAATTGAAGTTACACAGGACTATACATTTCCATGCTTACAACTCAATGATAAAATCATTCAAACTATTTGAAATATTATGGCGCACTTGGTTGTAGATTTTGTTTTCCTCCCCTTACTTTTTTCTACAGATTTCCAATTTCAGGTATGTAAATTGAGCCCTGATGTGAACCTTTAATGCTTGAAAGGCTCTAACTATAGAGACGTAAATTAGGCCTATTTAAGAAGAAGCGGAAGCAACTACACACTTGTATGATTTTATCATTTTTGTTAATTTTAAAATGTCGTTTTATATCTTGGTATTTAACCTATTATTTTTACGTTTTTTGTTTTTATAACTTGTGTGTACAAACAACGTGACGCTTTTGAAAAAGAAATGTAGTTATGAAGTGTAGTTGTAGGCTTTCGTTCTTTAAAACTTATCCTTAAAATATTGAAACTCTTACTCCTAATACTTGTGTAGGAAAACACATTATTATAGCAAGGATAAAAACACTAGCTACGATGGTAATAAAATATAGGAAAACTTTAATTTTACACTACATTTCGGGCCTAAACCTTTCTTCGGGTGATATTTGTTAAAAGTCGAATATACAGAGTACATTCGAATATCACTAAAAAGGTTAGAATAGGAGAACGTACAAAATATTGTTCGAAACGTGATGAAACAATATTGGTGAATCAGTTGTAGTAAAAATTTAAGGTAAAGTGAAATAGAAGCGGAAGGAAAAGGTATAAAGAGATACAAAGGTGATATGTGAGTGATAATAGTGGAAAAATTCAGAGGATGTCAAAAAACAAAATTTCTAGTTTATAGCAAGTGGAGAAATCTTGTTTAGAATATATATAAGGCGCTGTTCTTTGTGTTTACATAAATAACAGTGTAGATTTTAGAACAACAATTGTTTTAGAGGTGAAAAGTCACGTTTGTCGCCTGAAAAAGTATTGAAACTGATAGATAAGTCAAGATTGCACTTTAATAGGTGTCGTCTATATTCATAATATCGGTGACAGATTTCGCGACCAGACTCACCAATGTACAGCAAGTTACAAAGGTCACAAACAATGCAGCATATAACGGATTCTGATAAACAGGTAAAAATATTTCTAATATAAAAACAATTTGGGGGGAATTTATAGTTGGAATGGTTTTATCTCCAAATATCAATATCATGTTCTGTTTAAAGTCATGTAATAAAAACAACTTAGAGAAAATTGTTATAGTAGTCAGTTAACAAACAACGATTTGTAAGCACAATCATAAT
>NW_013665906.1:183736-186615 GCF_000517525.1 Limulus polyphemus
ATTATGATTGTGCTTACAAATCGTTGTTTGTTAATTTACTTCAATATTTTCTCGTCATTAGTACATGTTCTCTATTTATAACTCATGCAACAATTTAAAGTAATGTTAGCAGGTAAATTATAAAAACTATAAATGTAATACAGATTTCTAAAGCACACAGTTATTAGTTTGGGTTTGTATACTAGAACAGGAAAAAATGAAAAGAAAAATATTTAGAAATATCTTGTCGGATGATATTTTTATTCACAATTTATTAAAATACCTGCCCAATAAATTGTGAACATGCTGCACGTATTTACAAGAACTCACAGTACACTTATTGCTAATCACTAACACCAGCAATATGTTCATCAAAATCTTTAAAGTATGAAAGCTCAAGGCAAGACAGCTAAAAAAGTCTAGGATATTACATTAACTAAAATTAAAGAATTACTGATGTAAGTTTGGCTCAAATCGACAATCAATATACACAATTATTCTCGGTTTTACTGATGATATCGATTCCTAAAAAATAGCGCGAATAACTTTATTCACCAGAATCTCTAGTCATAAACATCGCTGTTGTGTCACACTTTTAAACAGACACTACACTAGATGAATCTGCTTACTACTTTTTGTAAAAAAGAAGAATAATTTAGAAAACTGAGAAAGCAACATTTAAAAGTAGTACGCCATCTTTAACTGCAAACTAATGTTTTCTCTTATCAGAAACTTGCCAATGACAAATGCTCTAAGACTGAACATTTCAAATTGGAATTGTTATACCTCCAAATATTATGTTCTGTATTAAGGTCAAGTAATAAAAGCGAGTTCTATAAGCAGTCAGCTGCATTGCTCTCAATACTATCCAGATCCTTGAAACATAATTCGAAATTATCTCTGTCTTAGATATCCTAAACTATGTTTTCAGTGAATTAATGGATATTTATTACTATTCTGGAGTATTTTTGGATCGAATGCCTGATGCTTGATTTGGAGCACAATAGAGGAAACGATAGTTGTAAACAGTTTTTAACTTAATATTATTATTTTAATGATAAGTACCAAAAGGATGTAGTGAAGCATTTTAGTTTACTATTTTTCTATTATTGAACTGTTATTATTGATAATAAAGCCCACAAACGACTCTGTCACATGAAAACGAAAAATTATGTTATGTAAAATGTTTGAAATGCCGTTTTTCCTCACAGCATAAGCAGTTAATTTGTCAGGTTGGATAACTCTGTGGCATGGTATTGTTGGGGTTTTATGACACACGAAACAGCTAAGACATCTTGAACCAAACGACATATAACGACAAATATAACAAGTTATAAGGTTTGAGCATTTTGAGCACCAAAATTGTAAAAACAATACTAGTAAATGGTAAAATTTAATTATAAGAACAAGAGTACATGGTAAAAAGGCTATAAAAAGTATACAAAGACTAATAACGACTTTTAAAAAAGTAAAACTAGTATTATGTTGAACAGTGTAACAATTCCTCCTGATAACGTAAAGGTAGGTTAAGGAAGAATATATTTATAACAGTGCCACCATCGAGACTCAAAGCAGTGGAAGGAAAGAAGAAATGGGCTACATTCCAAGATGTATCACACTTTAAAAACAGTGGCTGGTTTCAACCAAGTATTGGCAAGAGACAAAACAAAACCAATGGAAAACCGTACTAAAACAGCTCCGTCCCTGTGAGCCACGTGGAAAGTAGATGTCCGCCTTCACTAGATAATGTTTCTATTTCAAAAGTTTATACTTAGATTCATGCAAACAGTTAAGTAATTTCACTATGAGAACATAAAAGATCAGTGGGTACATTTACCACCTTCATGGTCCAGGAAAGCTTAAGGCTCAATAATTCTACAGCAAAAAAAAAAAAAAAAGTTACAAAGTACCAACAGGATATTCAGTGTCCTCAAACCAATCCTTCGGTTGCTTTATGTGTGCAATAAAAGTCAGAATATTATTCAGAACAAGTAACAGGGATGTAGTTTCAATTATCGCAAGCATTACAATCACCAGCATCTCTAATACCCAACAAAGACAGCTATTTAAGGCAATAGGCCAATGATTAGAAGGAACTGTTAGACCCTTTTTGTATTTTGGAAAAGGGATGATAATAACCCAACACCATCATGTAGTTAAAAAAAATAAATACAAGTGAGAGAACAAGGCTGGGGAGAAAGAGAGAGAGATGGAGCGATATCTCGTAATGAATGTCATCCAATCTGATGGATATATTATTGGTCTGGTGAAAAGCTGATTCAAATTGCACCAGTATAAATGGTCTATTATATTCATTCTGGCCATCAGACAGAAAACGGAGAGAAATATTTTCCACCTGTGGCTTGATAGACAGGAAGTCAGAAGAGCAGTTGAAGGTGCTAGAGTACCAAGAAAAGCACTCTCCAGGGGTGTTGGCAACTCCTGGCAGGCCTGACTATTCTAGTCTATTAGGATACTTACCCCAAATAAACTTAGAACTAGTGAAATAAGAGATTTAGTAGTAGACTGAATCTGCAATTCCCTACGAGGTTGGTGATTTATTAACTTCGAGCAGTCTTCCAAAGGTAATAAAGTTGGAAATCATGGAAGAGCTGTGAGAGATAACCCAAACCTTATTTTTGGCTCAGTGGGCATGTTGCAGGCAAGACTAAATCATGGTTTTGAGGATAAAATAAGAAACATTTTGGGCCTCAATCCTGGCACGTCGAAATTAGTCAAGTTTATTTTTACGTTTTGTTAATTGTTTAATCACGTGTGCATTGTTATGCTGACGTGTTGTTATTGTTTTTATTAAGTTGTACAAAGTACCTCTCATCCTTTAAATACCTTATTATTACCATCCATTTTGCAAGGTTTGTTTGTTTGTTTTGAATTTCGCG